>NC_068990.1:54092775-54106180 GCF_001194135.2 Octopus bimaculoides
CCCTCCCACGAAACTGAAGAGGCCCTATAAGTGGTCATGGATACTGTCTTCTCTTCTGATTAAAATATTAAAGAAAAGATAATGTCACATATGGTGTATATGTCTACATTTTAAGAACATATGCAATGCCTTATTGACTGTGATAACTTCAAATCCCATCAGTCATATGAATGTTACAACATCCCATTTCTTTCCACTAGTAAAATCCCATGTTTTAAACGATGAGGAAGATAATTACTAAGATGAGATGAGTCCATTAAAACCCCAAGCATCACATCAAAAATTCAGACCTCATATGACAACTCAGATGGAAATATTTTCACAAAACAAACCTAGAATTCAGTTTCAGTTTAGGATTCAAATTGTTTATATTTATAAGAATATATTTAGAAAGGGTTGAATGCTACTACATGTCATCGGTTGTTTTCTAGAAATTTTAGGCTTTATGTCTAAGATAATCATCATCATCATCATTGCTTTAATGTCCATTTTTCTATGCTAGCATGATATCTGATGGAATCTGTAGTCTGTCTGGATGCTCTTCCTGTTGCTAACCCTCACATGTTTCCAAGAAAGGTTTCCCCAAGGTTTTCATGAAAGATTGAAAATGAAGGACACTATTTGTTTGACAGTGACACTCATTTACAACTATTAAATGCTGTCAAGACAACAAAACACCCATCCACCTATAAACACATACATTGTCATTCTTTCAATTTCTGTCTACTAAATCTGTGACCTACCTAATGTGCAACATAGTAGAACTGAACTCAAAAACACATGCTCTTAACCGAACAGCCAGAAATCATTATTGTTACGAAAATGAGGACAAAGAAGAAGGTACAGATACTAAACACAAAATTTCCTACCATTACTATGCTTCTAAGGCATAGAACTGGCAGAATCATTAGCACACCAGGCAAAATGCTTAGCAGCATTTTGTCCAGCTTTAGGTTCCAAGCTCAAATTCTGCCAAGGCTGACTTTGCCTTTTATCCTTTAAGACTTGATAGAATAAGTGCCAGTTGAGTACTAGGGTTGGTGTAATTGACTAACCTCTCGCCTGAAATTGCTGGCTTCAAGCTAACATTTCAAACCAATAATATATTTCTGACTTCAAATCTACATGGGTTTGACAAAATCCATATTTAACTATAGCCACAATAACCCCCATCACACTTTTCCTTTCAAATGAATTTGTTGTGTCACAAAATTTATATCGTTGGTGGCTAATGAGGTTGATTCTTGCATAGAAGCATCTGTTGCAAAGTTCACAAGGGATCTGTGGTGGAGGCTTTGGTTGTTGCAGCCTCCATTTTCTTTCTTGTCATTTCTCTTCCTCTTTCCCCTGTCGTTCAGCTTCAAAATGGTCTGTTACAGTGGAGATGGAATGATGCAATCCGGGCCTGTCCTGAGCTTCAATGCCCCAGGTTTTGGGATCAATTCCAGTCATTTTTAGGCTTTGCTTCAGCTGATCCTTGTATCAACAGAGGGGACGGCCACAGAGTCTTCTTGCAGTGGAAAGTTCACCATATAAAATTTGATGCGACAGCTTGCTTTCTTTCATTCTTGCTACGTGGCCACCCATCTCAGACAATGTCTCAGGATGGTAGCCTCGATGCTGCTGCTATTCGTTCTCTCCAAAACGAAAGCATTGGTCACATAGTCATTCTATTTGATATTTATAATAGAGCGGAATTTCTGTTGGTGAAATTGCTCTAGTTTTTTTATGTCATTTCAGTAAAGAGTCCAGGTCTCACAACCATAGAGGGGAGTGGAGATCATAACTGCTTGGTAGACAATTTTGTTTTGTGGTTCAGATCTTTGTTCTGAAAGACCCTTTTTGCAAGTCCACCAAACACAGTGTGAGCCACTCTTAATCAGTTTTCCATATCCTCTTCCAATGTGCACTTATTCAAAAGCAAACTTGATCCAACAAAATCTATATATTTTGTTGTTTATTTAACTGTATTTTCTGAGAAAATACAGTTTGCAACTGAGTTGTAATTCTCAATCACAGTTTAAGTAGTTGATTTAATTGCTGGTTTTCATGTTAAGGTGGTATCAAAAAGTCCCCAGACTAGTTATGTTTAATAAAAAAATAACTTACTTACCTAAGTTTTAACATCATTTCCTTTGAAATAGTCACCTTGTGCAGCAATACACCAGTCCCAGAGTTTCTGCCACTTTTGGAATTTGGCCTGGAAGTCATTTTCGGTAAGTGAGTTGAGGACCTTCTGCAATTCACTCTGGATCTCAACAACAGTGTAAAAACAGCGACCATTGAGCTGCATTTTTATTTTGGTGTAGAGATGGGAGTCTGCAGGTGCTAAATCTGGCAAATAGGGCGGGTGCAGAAGTGATACCATGTTGTTTTGGGCAAGAAACTCACAAGTTAGGAGAGCTCAGTGACAGGGTGCATTGTTGTCAGGAAGAATCCAAGTCTTTGTGTTCCTCACATCCAGTCACTTTCGCTGAATGTCTTTCCTCAAATGCTTCAAAATGTCATTGATTATTCTCCAATGGTCCTCATGCACAAGCTGATGAATTTTCTCAACATTTTTGCAGTGATGTTTGTGACAGGTCTTTCAGATCACTCATCATCTTCCAGGGATCTTCATGCTTTTGAAGTATCCATGCTACTTAAAACATTGCATACAACCCATTGCTTCATCACTATAAGCTTACTGAAGCATGCTCAATGTTTCTGTAGCAGACTTTCCAAGTTCAACATAAAATTTCACGTTGGTTCCTTGTTCCAACTTCCTGTCCATGACAAAAATTGCAGACTACAGCAAACACATGATCCCAAAAACACAAATTTCACAACTTGCAAAGTGAAAACAGCAATGTCACTTGATACACTGCCTCATGAAGGTCACTACTAGCTCTCACTGCACATGCAACCATGTGGTGCCATTTGTTGATGAACTACAGAACTAGTCCTGGAACTCTTTGATATCACCTCGTATTATATCTGTAAATTTTTGTTTGTCAACAAATTTGTTGGAAGAATGTGTGGAGTAAAAAGTTCAACATTTTGAAAAACTGGTAAAGATTAGCAACAGGAAGAGCACCCAGATGTAAAACAATGCTTAATAGGATATTTATTTCATATGATAGAGTCAGTTGTTTATAACAATCCACAATCAAAGATATTTTTCAACCAGTGGTCAGTTTAATTGAATTCAAGAATAACAGAAGTAATGATTTACAGCAAAATCTTGGGAGTGGATTTGGTAGACAGAATCTGAAAGAAGCCTCTTGTGTGTGTGTGCGTGTGTGTGCACGCACGCGCGTCTTGATATTCCCCAGTAGTTGTAAATGAGTGTCACCGTCATATAAGTGGTACCCTTTATTTCCAATCTTCCACGAAAACATGTCTAGCCGGAAGTATTTATTATTATCCTATGTGGAAACAGGGAGGGCATCTGGCCATACAAAATCTCCTTCAAAGAAATATGCTTGATCCATGCAAACATGTAAAATGTCAACATTAAGACGATAAATATCATAATCACCATCATTAGCATGGACATTAAACATAATCATCTCCCTAACTCTTAATGGTTCACCACTGATGCACTTACACGATAGTTACCAATTCTTATTTCTTCTTTTAAATAGGTTTCATACTTTTTACAGATATTTTAGTTTGTCGAGCTAAAGCTACCAAATTATGTCCCTTCTTACAAGTTACTTCCCTTTACTAATTTAACACACCCTTTCTTTTCCTTAAGCATGTAAATTAATTTTATTAAAAAAATTGTATAGTTATTAAAACTATCTCCCCTTTACTTCAAAACTCACCAGCAGTTGCCGCTAGATTTTTGATTTCCTTCTCCAGCTAAGAGAGAAAATTTCAATAAATTGAGAATATTTTGTATATAGCATTATTCAGTACATCACATTTTAGTTTATATATCTTTTAGCATCTTGCATCTTCACCCTACAAATTTATCTTATGCTGTTTATATATCTTTCAGTACATCACAACTTCTATATCTCGCCCTGTCATATCTGACTTTTACTTGCCAACCTTTCCTCCAATTGCATACAAAGTTAATCCAATGTAATTCTAAATTTATAAGTAAAACTAAAATACGATTGAAAGGTAAACAATTAAGTGAAACAGTTCCAGCTTAGAATCAAAACCAATTTGTTGAGAACTTTATAGAAAGGTTCATTTTATGTATGTTTTTTGTCCAAATTTCTACAAGAAGTTTCATTCCTTTTCAATGATCTATTTGGACCAGTATTCTCATCTTGGTTATTAGAACCACAATGATTCTACCAATTTTGTACATTGTTGGCATCATTCTTCAAGGACTTGCCAGTAAGGGAATATTGAACCAGATCTTAAGGGCACATTGTTCCCATTCTGCTGTCCATACCTGTATTAGTTATTCTTGTATAAGTTGTTCTCATACCCATGTTCCACTTAAAACTAGAGTACATACACAGATACACTTCCCCAGGTATTGAACTCACTACAACACTCAACACTGCTTCTATTTATTCTATTATTGTTCTGTGGGAGAACAAAGCCCACAGCCATCACTCACAGACAAGTATGACTGGGTAACATGTACCATGCTTTGTAGTCAGGAACAGACATAGATACTCTCATGGACCTCCTACCTCATGACTCAATGGAATATTGAGGATGTAACAACAGCCCAAGGAAACTAGAGTGGCACTATCAGCTGGTTTGTTGGTTGGTCAGTACCCATTTCAAGATAAATAGACAGAAGTAATGTGAAATGAAGTACCTTGCTCAACACAACATGCTGCCCAGTCCAGGAATTGAACCCATGACCACACAACCATGAAAAGGTTATAAATTATGGTGCGTGTTTCTTTGCTTTGAAACTGAAGAATTATGTTCAAGGAAGTAGCAATTTCAGACTGTATTATTTTATCAATGATGAAGGGGAAGTATTATCTTGATTAAGTATATGAAATTAAGAATAAATAGGCATAAAAGCACCCAGTACACTCTCTTGGCATTAGAGAGGGTATCCAACTGTACAAAAAAATTGTCAAAGTCTAGATGGAATCTAGTGGAGCCCTCTGATCATCTGTTCTTGTGAAACTGTCCAACCCATACCAGCATGGAAAAAGGTGCATGTTTAGTCCACTGCATGACAAACACCTCAGCATGTTCTCTCCACCAACGAGTCTGATATTTTGCTCATCCATGTTTGGGTGCCAAAGAAGTTAACAAAGTCTTCTTTCCAATTTCTACACAGTCTTCTCCTCCATCTTTTTTTTTTTCTGTACATGGTGTTCACTCTGTCAATTTGCTTTTCCATCTATTATTCTTTTTTCTAAACATATGTCCTGCATAGAACCATTTCAGAGTTTTAATTTTCCATATAATATCCATTAAACCTGTCGCCACTTTTATACATAAATGAAATCATACATATACATGTATATCCACAGGTATTATACATCATCATCATCATCTGTTTTCAATGCTGGTATGAGTTGGACAATTTGATCTGAGCTGGCAAGCTGGAGAGCTGCACCAGGTTCCAGTCTGATTTGACTTAGTTTCTATGTCTAGATGCCCTTTCTAATGTCAACCACTTTACAGAGTGTGCTGGGTGCTTTTTACATTGGACCAGCAATGGTGCTTTTTATGTGGCACCAGCACTGGTGCTTCTTTGGAACTGGCATGGGTGCTTTTTACATGATACTGGCACAGGTGCTTTTTATGTGGCACAAGCACTGATGATTTTTACATAATTTTACAAACACATGCATACATATACACTCATACACATATATACACATACATGATGGACCCACTCTTGCATATGCGCATTCATCAAGCCACATGAAAAGTATGTACAAGCACACACATACACATATGGTTACTGACATATAAAAAAATATATATATAGGAATTGAAGATGAAGGAGAATAAGTACATGCACAAGAGATAGGTGGCACATGTGTATGCAGTGATATAAGGATATATAGAGAGAAACAGAAATATATGGATACATACATATATATATATATATCTATATATATTTATATATATATATATATACACACACACACACACACACATGTATACATATACATATGTGCATATATATATATATATATATATATATATATATATATATATATATATATATATATCATCATCATTTAACGTCCGCCTTCCATGCTGGCATGGGTTCGACGATTTGACTGAGGACTGGTGAACCAAATGGCTGCACCAGGCTCCAATCTGATCTGGCAGAGTTTCTACAGCTGGATGCCCTTCCTAACGCCAACCACTCTGAGAGTACTGGCAGTACTGGCAACGGCCATGCTCAAAATGGTGTTTTTTACATGCCACCTGCACAGGAGCCAGTCCAGCGGCACTGGTAACGATCACGCTCAAATGGTACTATTTACGTGCTACTGGCACGGAAGCCAGACAGCTGCTCTGGCAATGATCACACTCGGATGGTGCTCTTAGCGCTCCACTGGCACAGGTGCCATCTGAGAGAAAAGTTGAGCATAAGAGGCAGCAGATGTGGTGTACAAGAGAGACTGTGCTGATATGGTCATGTGATGGGTATAGATGAGGACAGCTGTTTAAAGAAGTGCTGATCTCTAACTGTGGAGGGAACCTGTGGAAGAGGTAAACCCAGGAAGACATGGGACTAGGTGGTGAAGCATGATCTTCAACCATGGGCCTCACAGAGGCAATAACTAGTGACCGAGACCTTTGGCAATATGCCATGCTTGAGAAGACTCATCAAGCCAAATAAAATCGTAGTTGAGGCCAATGCCAGTCTGACGTAACTGGCACCCATGCTGGTGGTATGTAAAAAGCACCCATTACATTCATGGAGTTTTTGGTGTTAGGAAGGACATCCAGCTGTAGAAACCATGCCAAATTAGACTGAAGTCTGATGCAGCCCCTCAGCTTACCAGCTCTGGTTAAACTGTCCAACCCATGCCAGCAAGGATAACGGACGTTAAATGATGATGATGATGATACACACACACACACATATTTCGGAGGAAACTCAAATTCAAAGTGGCATTCCCCAGGGAGCTGTCCTGGAGCCATAACTGTTTATAATAGCCCTCTTAAACATGCCCTATAATCACTCGGACAGCTACTATCACTAGCTATGCCAATGATATAAAATTATCACAGGCAATAAAATATCTAAATGACATTACAAGCTTACAATGGGACCTTAATGCAATATACAAGTGGGCTGAAGTAAACAACATGCAGTTTGGTGCTGGAAAATTTCAAGCAGTACACTATCAATTCATGAAGGCACCGCAGCCTGCATATACAGGACCTAAAATAGCTCTTCAAAAATAAACCCCTTCTACCTGGCTTTTGTCAACATGGAGAAAACCTTTTATAGAGCCCCCTGCTCCCTTATCTGGCGGCCAATGCTAGGGATAGAATAGTGGTTGGTGAGAGTTATACAAGCCATGAGAGCTGTACAAGCCATGTACAAGCCATGTCAGTAAGGTGAAGATTAGCAATGAGTATAGTGATGAATTTAGGTTACAAGTAGGGGTTCACTAAGAATCAGTCCTCAGTCCTCTCTTGTTCATCATGGTCCTTCAGGCAATAACAGGAAGTTCAGAGAGCTCTAACCTCTGTTGATAACAAGGGCCCTTTCTCTCGAAGTGAAGGGTAGATTGTGTGATGCCTGTGTACGAACAGCCACGCTACATGGTGTGTGACTGCCAAGCACATTCATAGGTTTGAAAGAAATGAAGCTGGTAAGCTTTGCTGGATGTGTATTGTCAGTGTGCATACACGACAGAGCATAAGTATCTTGAGAGAAAAGTTGGGCATGGGAGACATCAGATGTGGTGTGCAAGAGAGACAACTGCGTTGGTATGGTCATGTGATGTGTATGGACGAAGACAGCAGTGTGAAGGAGTGCCAAACTCTAATGGGAGAGGGAACCTATGGAAGGGGTGGACCCAGGAAGACATGGGACAAGGTGGTGAAGTAGAATCTTCAAACGTTGAGCCTCACAAGGCAATGACAAGTGAGCGAGACCTTTGACAATATGCCAGGCTTGAGAAGACCTGTCAAGCCAATTGAAATCATAGTCATGGCCAATGCTAGTGTCATGTAACTAGCACATAAAAAGCACCCTCAGATGTTGGGTGAAATGCTGTGCCTGAGAAGACCTGTCAAGCCAAGTGAAATTGTAGTCATGGCTGATGCCAGTGTTGTGTAACTGACACTTGTGCTGGTGGCACATAAAAGCACCACTTGGATATTGGGCCTCACATAGGCAGTAACTAGTGACCAAGACTTTTGGCAATATACCGTACTTGAGAAGACCTGTCAATCTAAGTGAGATCATAGTCATATCTGATGCTTGATTTCTATAAAACTTGGTCTGAAAAGGACTGCAAGATAGCAGGTTCAATGTCAGTAAACTCATTTCAAGACTTCAGTACATTCATTCCTTGTTTCACCACTCAATGTTGTTCAGATTCCAGAAATAAAGTTCAACAGAATTTTTAAAAATTGAATTGCTATAAGATTGTTGGTCTTTGATAAACAATAATAAATTCATCAATATCTTCTTATGCTACAAGAGTTCAAAACACACCCAGGGCTTCTCTGAACTAACAAAGGGACTTCTATATGATCACTTGAATTGCTAAGAATAACAAACTCCCTCATATCACTCCTTAATGTCTTAAAGATATTTTGGAGGGAGATACTACACCTGAAAAAAAAATAGGATAGTCACATTTAAAATACTTCTGATAATAGGTCTGCTGGATACAAGCTACTTCAAAGTTAAACAACCCAAAAGTGTTCTTAATTCAGTGCCACTACATCACTGCAAATTAAAAAAAAACCCACTATCTTATTTAATCCAATATCTAGTTTAACACTACCATCTAGTTCTTGGCTGCCTTTCATAGAATCAACTCTGTTGCAAGCACTTGGGAATAGGTCTCTAGTTTGAGAATTGTTTCCTCTCTAACTCCCACCAACCAAAGCCCAGCCATCTTTCTCCTCCTCATCCATCGACCATCAAGCAATTTCTCTCTCTCCAATCAACCAGAGCCAAGCCATCTCTCTGGACTAAAGAATAAACAAAAACCATCTATCCTTGATGTGGATGAAGTCACTTATTTAATATTAAATGTTCTGAGAATAAATGATGAAACATTTACAGACCTGAGCTCACAACAAATGAATTATTAATTAAAACCTAACCCCTTTGAGGGTAGTGTTAAACTAGATATTGGATTAAATAAGATAGTGGGTTTTTTTTTAATTTGCAGTGATGTAGTGGCACTGAATTAAGAACACTTTTGGGTTGTTTAACTTTGAAGTAACTTGTATCCAGCAGACCTATTATCAGAAGTATTTTAAATGTGACTATCCTGTTCACCTGGCATTTAAACTTTAAGAAAAATAAAACTAAGTTGTTTTTATTTTTAAGCTACATTACATACAGTAGTACTTATTATAATCTTAATTAATCTTCAAATGAATCCTTTCTTTACCATACTTACATTTTTGTTTTCACGAAACAGAGTGCATGCTTCATCAAAGATGTACTTGCGTTCCTCTTGTGTGTCTTGCATGTTTCCTGACAAGGACTGCCATTCTCTAGACATACGTAGGATTTGTCTATACAGAGACAGCACTGTTCTTTGATGGGACATTTCCTTCTCCCGCACAACACTCTTTTCTGGACTTAATCAGCCTAGTTGAGAAGTAATTAAAGAAAAATGCAAACATTCAAAAGCCAGAAACTAAAAATTAGTCCAAATCATTTGTCTGTTACTCTGATAGTTGTGTGTGTGTGTGTGTGTGTGTGTGTGTGTGTGTGTGTGTGTGTGTGTGTGTGTGTGTGTGTGTGTGTGTGTGTGTGTGTGTGTGTGTGTGTGTGTGTGTGTGTGTGTGTGCGCGCGCGCGCGTGCACGCGCACACACACACACACACATACATTCACATATGTGCCCAACAATCCTCCCACTATTTTAAAAAGCTTATTCAGAAACATTAGTAACAAATCTCAGACATGTCCTACACTCAAGAATCCATTCAAATATTGCTCAATCATTCCTGCATCCTATAAACTTTTCCTCAGAAATCATAAATTCAAAATTTTTATTAGAAGCAGTTTTAAGATGAGCTACACATCTTCTGAAAACTTCACCACCACCTTAGCTAGAATTGGCAAGAAAAATTTGACACACCTAAATGTACAAACCATACTACTTCTCACTATTTCAACTGTCTTGCCACTGATATCTGCCCACAAAATGGTAAATGTCTTCAAGAAAACATAGTGATCTGCACAAAGATATCTATTGGAAATAGCAGTCTCTGGGTATATAAAATTAGTTATTTGTTTGTTTGTCTCCTTTGCACTCAAAAACCAGTAGATCAATTGTGCTCAAACTTGGTATGTGAATTCCTTAGACTCAGGATTAGGTTTTGCACAAATTTCAGTCCTGTCCATAGACCATGGAACTGGCAGGGGAGCATATTTTTGGCTCCATAAATAAAATGGAAAAAATTACAGAAAAAAAAAACCCTGAATTCCTCCATAAGTTTAATGATTATGTGAAAAAGGCTTTATATGGTTGAGTTCCTTAGACTTGAAGACATGGGACAAATGAGGCCCAATGACTTAAATTTTGGGAAAAATTAAAACTTTCAAGCTTCTTCATATTCAGAGGTGTGTTGAAAATGAGTACTTGCCTCATTCTATAGGTATAAAAAGTTTTAAGCCTTGATCAAATACCTAAAGATATATGATTCAAAATCTTATACTGAAGGTATATAATAAAACAAGTCTGAACTTATTTTGAAAAAGTATAAAATCTAGAACATGTTGAATTTCATTATCAGTATAATTTCAAACTTAAATAGTGTCACATCCTCTATCTTGTACAGATAGATAATAGTGACATTAGAAACCCCAAGAAAAAATGCCACTAAAGAATAGACCTTCATTTGGAAGAAAGACTTCTAAAGTTTTGGCAAAGCAGCTACAAAGGGAGAATGAAACTGACAAGTTCAATTATTACATATTTTTTTCCTTATAAAAATACACACATACAGGAGGAATAAATTATATCTATAATAATACTTTGAATGTGACTTCCGAGAAACAATAAAATTATCCGATTAACGACGAGTATTACTGCTAGTTTATAATATTATCATCGTTGTTTTAATGTCTACTTTTCCATCTCGCATAGATCAGATGGAATTTAGTAAGGCAGATTTTCTACAGCCAGATGCTCTCCTTGTGTTTCAATTTTCACCAGTTTCCAGCCAGGCAATACTTCTTCATGTCTAAACATATGTAAACATCTAAAAACCCTTTAAAAGATGGGACAGTCGCAGTTGGAATGTTTTTAATTGTAGGTCTGCTTCAATCGGATTGACCTGGGGCTAAATAACCAGAGAGAGAGAGAGAGAGAAGGAGACTGTTTCTACTACTACTACAAATATTGAGCATAAATCAAATTAATAAAATTATGAACATTCTCAGTTTTAACACGTTCACTTTGAATTTTCAAAAATCTTTTTGGTGTAATTATATCGAAAGCCAGCAGCATGTGGTAATTTCTATTACAGAGTTTAAATAAAGTCTCGTGTTAGAAACTGACGAAGTAAATATATTTTTAACCATTGCCTGTACGGCTTACATCTCACCTTGAAGGTTGTATTACAAACACGACCCAACATAGGAAGCAAGCGAAAACACGAGACAAAAGTTTAAAGGTGAAGTCACGTGGACGTTTGAAAAGTCTCAACGGACAACTCTGAATATATTCTCTTAAAATGTTTGATTTTATTATATATATATATATAGATTCTGGTGTTGTATTTTAAACAAGGTACAGAGCATTCCTGTTTGTTTTGCTTGACAACAGGTTCGATGAAGGAAAGAAATACCTTAATGTCTCGGGTGAGATAAGAAATTTAAATACATTATTGAACTGCAAATAAAAAAATAAGTTAATTTCCCAAAGTAATAACAGTCTAGCTTAAAACTAACCTCAAAATTTGATGTTACTCGTCACATACCAAAACTAACGCGAAAACAACACATGTTATAACCGGTGTTTTATTATTAATAAACGCCGTAATTTTATTCCGGGAATTTTATTGGCATAATGAACGTCTTCATTTAGACTTTTTTTATGAAGAAATTTAGTTAATATATGTTGACTATATACTTTCAATAATTACTTGATATCATCTGAAAGATGTAGCAGATACAGTACCATTTGTTATGCTCGTCATTTTCTGCTATATATAGATATTTCACGAGGGAGGGGTTACTTCAAACAGTTGCAATTTTTTTTTATTCAATCAATTAACAAAAACATTTCATTATCAACATATTACGAAGAACATATTCAAAATTTATACTGTCAATATATAAGTGTTCATTATCATCCGGGAAGGAAACTATCAACTCAAATTCCCAATTGAAACAATTTGTGGGCAGTGTTCCTTTTCTCACATTGAGAGGGGGAACAACTTTGATGACCTAAGCAATCATTTCTTGTATTCTCTGGCTAAGAGCAATGCCTCTCGTGAGTACGAAGATGTTTTAATACTGTTGCATAATAATGTTTTAATATGTAGTTTAATACAGTTTAATAATAATTATGGATCTTGTTCAAAACGGGGGCACCAGTTTTCATTTATGTTTTATGTAGTGTTTTTGGTACCGAAAGACTTTCAAACTTCGTATACTTATCTATTTTGTGTTATAGAACAGAAAAAAATTTTGTATTCGAATTTATTTCATGTAAAAAATTGTCTTATTTCGATAATTTCAACCAATCACTGACAAGTATTCAGTTGTTTATACTTACTCCTTTGGCAGTTTAAGCGGTGTAAAGCGTATTTAATCGCCATTACTTCTGACATTTTGGAGAGCCAACACACATCTTTTTCTTGTGCTAAGGAGGATATATTAATTTTTCCATCGAGATTTTTTTGCTGTTGCGGTGTGAGTTCGTGTCTGTCTAACTCTCTGTATTGTATAACTGTTTAAATAACTGTTGGTATACAGTTATTTTCGCCGTACGGGGCGAAAAATTCCCCGTAAAAACTTTATTTGCGTTTTTGTCTTTTGACAAATATGGCTACTCTAATTGTAGCGGAAAGTGTCCTTCCCATGGAGGAAGAAAGTGTATGTAAAAGTGTTTCCAAAGGAAAACCAAGTTTTGCACAGGCCGTTAGAGGTGACTCCATTGAAATAAAAATGTCAAAAGAAAGTCTGTATACATACCGGAAATATGTACAAAAGGTGGATGGTGAAACGAAGCTAATTCCACCACCCGAGGCAGTCAACGCAATTAAGGAAAAAATTGTGGTATACAAGGTATTCAACATTAAGGAAAAA
>NC_068990.1:54112963-54115712 GCF_001194135.2 Octopus bimaculoides
TGAGGTGATCGTATAAAACAATATATATATATATATATATATATAATCAGAAACTGGAGAAAACCTCAGATCAACAAACAAATCAATTGGACCACATCTAAAGCTTATTATTTAATACAAGACATGACATAACATCTATGTTACATAACAATTCTTATAGTTGTTTCCGCTTCTGATGCCAATCAGTGCCTACAAAGAATTGCGAAAATAATATATTTTCATAGGACATTCGAACTAGAACACAGAACTTCATCAGAGTTAATACAAAAAAGCGTCCAAAATAAACAAAAGGAAGAATTAAGGATGTAATTTACCAAAATTAGATAAAACGTAGACTAGCCACACATCAGCATTCTTTTAGAAATAGAAACAGAATTAACTTGACTGGATTAAGTAAGTATATTTGGGAACTCAAAGATAGTGATATTAGCTTCACATCAGAAAGGGAGATCCTTGCTACTGCACTTTCGTATAGTGAAAAAAAATAGGAAATGTTATCTTTGCATTAATGAAATTTTTTTCATTCTAACAGCACGAAAGACATTATTGAACCTGAGAGAGGAAAGAATTTGTAGCTTACCTGCATAAAGGTAAGTCCACTTTCAATAAATATAAATAACATTAGAAACCCTTATAACATAAAAATAGTAGCCCTTAATAGTAACATGAATGATATACATTTTACTCCTTAATTAAAGTTAGTTTGTTAGTTAATACCGGGGCTCTTGTAGGTATTCATTTAAATACCCACTCCTTTTACTCAAATTCTGAGTTTAGGTCTTAACCCCCACCCATGTCAACCACCTACATCTTATACCAATTAAGCCTTTCCTCCTTAATATTACCTACTAACCCCTTGTAATAATGCCAGGTATTTCATTCGTGAACTTATTTAGGAACACAGAGGACTTTTGTATTCTACCACAATGTTATAACCCCTAATAACTACTTCAAATTCTAATTTTTAACTTTATCTATCTATCTATTTTGTTTTATTTTATCCTCTAATACTTTTTATACCATGGATGTATTTGTTGGCACTTGCTGTAATTTGGACTTAATTCTCTACTAACTTAATGTTCTTCCTCCACTTAAAATAGACCGTAATAGCCCTACACACTTAGGAAGAACATTATCCCCTGTAAGATTTATTTTTATTGAACTCAATGTTTAATCTTCCTCCACCATATATAGTATGGGTTTGCACTTGTTATCATGGTAGTTGTACTTACCAGGAGATATTTGTAAAATTTGGGTTTACTATGTAGGATTGAAAGTGTTATCTGTTGGTGGAAATAGTATGTCTGCACCCACTTAGGGTCAATATAATTTTTGAATTATTAAATTTAATGATGTGAACAATCTAAATTTTAGGGTAATATAATGCATATTAAGTAAACTGTTTGAACATGAAAACTATATTCATGGTACTAATTTGTTAGTGGACCTAGTATAACTGCACCCATGTAAGGGTCAGTATAATTTTTAAATTATCAAATCTAATGATATGAACTTTAAGGATAATGTAATGTTTATTAAGTATATTTAGTAAACTGTTTGAACATGAGAATTATATTCATGATACTAATTAACACACGATTTGGTCTTAAATCTTAATCACTTCAATGTTAGTGGTTTTGTGTTTTTGCCTTGTCGTGTACCTTTAAGGTGGAATTTTCTTAGGTACATGTACACATTTAATTGTTTTTCTATTATTACCATCACTGAAATTCTATTTGCTATCTAGGATGTAAAATCCAACATTATTTTGGCAGTTTTTTTATATATTATGTAATATCTGTGCTAGTTGTCTCCCCTTAACTATAAGTTTTCATTTGACCGTATTCATCTGTTCATCTTATTGATGTTACGTTGGGAAGCTGCAGAAAGATATAAGCGGTCTCCTACCACTTATATCATAATCTTCTCCCCCGCATCCTTGACTTATTTACTTTTTCTTTTTACATATCCATTGAAATGGTTTTAACTTTTGGCCTCGGTTCAAATATAATTGACCAACTGTAGAGATCGCTGGACTTAGACCTGTCCTATTGCAGACAACAGGTGGTGTCCTCTGTAATATTTCTGCAAGTACCCTATGATAAAAGCCCTACGGTAGTGTTTGGATAAATATTAACTTGAGTTATTTACGTTAGCATAGGTAATGCCCTTTTATAGACATGTTAGTAATTTTCTTGTATAATATTTCTTTTTGCTAATTTCTTTTCACAACTTTTAGAACATCTTGGTTCCCCCTTTATATTGAAATAACCCGAAAATTTTTTTCCCTAGACCATTGCTAGATCACTCTTTTACCTATGGACTTCGAAGCCCTATGATGGAAGATTGTATGTTTTTAATATATTGGGCTTCCAGACTTCTTTTCTAGTCCATGTTTTCTTTCCTATTCCCTCTTCCTTTTGTTTATTTTGGACGCTTTTGTATTAACTCTGATGAAGCCCCATGTTCTAGTTCGAATGTCCTCTGAAGATGAAAATAGTAAGAATTGTTATGTGACATAAATGTTATGTCATCTTTTGTATTGAATAATAAGCTTTAGATGTGGTCCAATTGATTTGTTTGTTGATCTGAGGTTTTCTCCATTTTCTGATTATTTATATTTGGTTCTTGATAAACTGTTATTTATTCTGTTGTTACCTGTTCTTTATGAGCATAGTGTACCTGCATACCCATGCCCAGAGATAACACAGGTAACTGATGCCAATAGTATATATGGATATTTTATCCC
>NC_068990.1:54115722-54117477 GCF_001194135.2 Octopus bimaculoides
CTATATATATATATATATTCTTTTATTCTTTTACTTGTTTCAGACATTTGACTGCGGCCATGCTATCGTACTGCCTTTAGTCGAGCAAATGAAGCCCAGGACTTATTCTTTGTGAGCCTAGTACTTATTCTATCAGTCTCTTTTACCGAACTGCTAAGTTACGGGGACGTAAACCCACCAGCATCGGTTGTCAAGTAATATCGGGGCGGGGTCAAACACAGACACACAAACATATACACACATATATATAAATATATATACAGGGGTTGAACAAAATAATGGAAACACTTGCCATCATAGCATCATAATTTAGAAATATCTATAACACCATCAAAAGCTCGTTTATTTTTATGTTTTTTGATTTATTATCAGTGTTGCTTAATATGTTTTGCTAAAATTGTTGTTTTTCAGATATCACCAGAAAAAGATAATTAAACTTCATTAGAATGACAGATCTATAGGACTTTCAAAGAGGTCAAATTGTTGGTGCTCGTATGGCAAGCGCTAGCATAATGAAAACAGCTGAAATGTTTGGTGTATCAAGAAGTACTGTCTCGAAAGTAATTATAGCCTTTGAGAAAGAGGAAAAAAACCTCATCGAAGCAAAACTCCAGAAGAAAGCCAAAACTTTCAGTTAGGGACTGTTGGACTCTTACACGAATTGTTAGAAAGGATCACAAAAGTATAGCTCCCAAAATTACTGCAGAGCTTAATGACCACCTCGAGAACCCAGTTTCCACAAAAACTGTTCGCGCGGAGCTGCACAAAGCCAAATTTCGCAGGAGGGCTGCAATCAGAAGACCACTACTTTCAAAAACAAACATTACAAAGCATTTAGAGTGGAGTAAAATCCTACAGAATTGGTCCCTTGAGCAGTGGAAGAATGTTATTTTCTTGGATAAGTCATCCTTTACCGTATTCCAACCACCGGCCAAGTATACATGTGGAGACAGCCAAAAGAAGCATTTAACCCAGACTGCCTTCTTCCAATTGTTAAACATGGAGGAGGATCTGTGATGATCTGGGGGCGCTATGTCTTGGAAATCTATTGGCCCAATGGTTTCCCTTCATAGCAGAATTAATAGTCAGGACTATTTAAGCATTTTATTTGATCAAATTCATCCTATGGTTGCAGAACTATTTCTGGAGGGAAACGCAATCTTTCAGGATGATAATGCACCAATTCACACAGCTAAAGTTGTTACTGAATGACACGAACATTCTAGTTAAGTTGAACATCTTATCTGGCCACCACAGTGCCCAGACCTCAATATTTTTGAATATTTATGGTGCATTTTAGAAAAAAAAAATAAGGAGTCAATATCCTCCATCATCATCACTACAAGAACTGGAGACTGTTTTAGCTGAAGAATAGACAAAAATTCCTTTGGAAACAATTCAAACTTTGTACAAGTCCATAAGTCATAGAATTCAAGCTGTAATTACTGCCAAAGGTGGTCCTACCCCATATTAAAATGAATTTGTTTGAATTTTTAAGGTGTTTCCATTATTTTGTCCAACCCCTGTGTGTGTATATATATATATATACGACGGGCTTCTTTCAGTTTCCATCTACTAAATTCACTCACAGGGCTTTGGTCGGCCGAGACTATAGTAAAAGACACCCATCCAAGGTACCACACAGTGGGACTGAACCCAGATCCATGTGGTTTTATATATATATATATATATATGCATATACACATTTTGTAGACTACGACTTCAGAAAAAATATTTTTAGCATAAAATACACAC
>NC_068990.1:54117487-54119307 GCF_001194135.2 Octopus bimaculoides
CAATATAAATGCTAACACATTAATTCATATAGTACCAACTTGTAAATAACGAACCATGCAATCTACTCTCTTGAAAATGTATTTCTGTAAAATGTTGGGGGGGTTGAAATTTCTGAGGGTTCCACGCCACCAACCCCCGTTTTCCAGATAAAATAAGTGTTCTGTGGCATGTTAGGAGGTCACCGTAATTTATTCAAAGGAAAAAGAAATTTTCCAGTAATTCCTGGATGGAGGTGGCGTCCGATTCCCTCCCACCTTTTCCGAACAAAAATAAGTGGGTAACAGTACATTAGGCAGTCATGGTACTTGATTCCACACAAAAAAATCTGATTTTTTTTTTTACGCATGCGTTTCATTTAGAAAATAAAAACCTCGAGCTTGTAGGGGGTCGAATTTTGGCCCTTGCCCATATAAGGGGATGTAGCCCCCTCTCCCTATACGACCCTTCTGATTTTTTTCTTTTCAGCGGTATCATACCAAATTTGACATGAAGGTTTTTCATTACTCAGGGAAGGTACTAGGGGGTCAAATTTTTGCCCTTGCCCATAGAGGGAGCTGTATCCCCACCCCCTATACGACCCTTTCAATTTTTTTTTCAGCAGTATAATATTGCTTTGCTTTTATTCTTT
This sequence comes from Octopus bimaculoides, assembly GCF_001194135.2. Classification (NCBI taxonomy): domain Eukaryota; kingdom Metazoa; phylum Mollusca; class Cephalopoda; order Octopoda; family Octopodidae; genus Octopus; species Octopus bimaculoides. The sequence goes on from NC_068990.1 coordinate 54,118,117, forward strand.
CACTTTTGATAAGACGATAACATTGTTTCACTTTTACTCTTTCATTTTTTATAATACTATAATATTGTTTCACTTTTATCTCTAAAATTCACTGTGTGTATGTGTGTGTGTGTATAGCATGTCAGATGGAATCTCAATACAGAAGGGAGATGAGACTTTCCCAAAATTTCCAAATGAAATTAATGGCATGTACTGCTCAGGTGGTAGGGCAAGATTGCCAGCACTACCATCTCCTCCTCAACCTCTTATAAATCTGCTGGAAAGCACTTCCATCCAATCAAAGGATTTTCTGAACAGTATCAGACAATTCTGCCTTTCAAATGACATCGTTTGGTGCATCTAAAGAGAAAGTTGAACATTTACGCCAACGTTCAAAGTTCAAGGGCTAGTTTATCACCTCATTGCTTCCCTGCTACCCACTAATGAACAACCACACTTCCTCCAAATTTACTTCGTAAGTAATGTAAGACAACAAATCCAAAGGAAGTGTCAAAACTTCAGACGATGGGTCATGTTAGACGCAGTGCCGACTACCGCAAAGGAGAGTATATATATTTTTGGTGTGTTTAAAAATCACATACCCCCACCCTGAATTACCATGACAGGTTAGAGCCTGGAATACTCCAAACAGAGGCATGACATGTTGCATCATTTACTCCACAAATGTTTCATCGTCAATGCTGCATTTTCCTGCATCACCTGTTTCAACATAACTAATGAATATATACAAACTATGCTATTTTGATCCTGAGCAATGCCGGGTATCTCTGCTAGTCTATATCTATAAAATTCTGTGTGTGTGTGTGTGTTTCCTCTATACATGGTTAAACTGCTGGATCAATCTGTACAAAACTTGGCATGAAGGTTTTTCATTACTTGTGGAAGGTTCTTGGGGTGTCAAATGTTGACCCCCTATACGACTCTTCCAATTTTTTTTTTTTTTACATCAAGGTATGAAATAAGTACTTTTCTGAAACTAACTCTTGTGTGTGTATCTACATATACATACACACTCTTATATATGTGTGTGTGTGTATGCATACACACACACACATACACATTTCGTAGACCACGACTTCAGAAAAAATACACACAATATAAATGTTAACTAGTACCAACTAGTAAATATTTATTCAATAACGAACCATGTAATCCACACTCTTAAAAACGTATTTCTGTAAAATGTTGCGG
>NC_068990.1:54119488-54125549 GCF_001194135.2 Octopus bimaculoides
AGTCTTTTGTGGAATATTAGGAGGCTAACGTAATTCCTATGATTCCGAGATGGGGGCGGATTTCCTCCACCACCACCTTTTTTCGAAACAAAACTAAGGAGTTTGCAGCACATTGGGAGGTCAGAGCACTTGATTCCACGCAAAAAAATCCGAGATTTTTTTTTTTCTTGTTAATAAAACGCATGCAGGTGTACTTAACAAAATTTACCAAACTTTTTTCCATTGCACTGCCAAATAATTTATGTATATGAGATGTTTGGTCTCACTGTCAGTTTAGTATAAAGATCTGCGCACTTTTGTGGGGAAGGGGTCATCAGTAATCTAACCTGAGTAGGGATTGTAATGAATGTCACTGGACAGTGAGGCTTCTGTTTTAAATGCATGCATTCTCAGAACACTTTAATATCCATGGTGATTGCCAAGCGTTGTTCAAATTTTTGAAGCCTGCTTTTGGTCACCTTGATATAGCTAGACGATTTGTAACGTTGCATTCTTTTGGTCTGCTTAAACCTGTACCCAGATTTAAATCTGTTCGATATCTCGGTGTTCTTTATTGGCAAGGGGGACTTTGCAAACTCATTTACATAATGCTACAGGGTTTGGGAGTACATATATACGAGGAGAAAATATCACATAAATTTTTCACATTTCAATGTCTAGAATTGCCTCTAAGTCATTAAAAGTTGTGTCCCTTTATTCGTTGTTTTACAGACTGGATGCATGCTGCTATAAACCATACAACCACATTCATTTAACACCTCAGTTGTACTATTACAACGACTTTGTGCAATGACCATTTAATAGAATTAGTACTTCCTAAAGATAATCGTTATTTAGTTATATTCCCCTTTCATCAGTGTAAACTTGAACTGCCAAGAAATAAACTAATTAAGTTCAAAATTATTTTTAATGCTAAACTTTTTGGAATATTTTGGGGAAAATAACAGAAGAAAACTAATCAGGAAATATATATATCTATGACTTTTAGAGAAAAAGTGTCGTGGAAAAAATTAATTCCTGCCTAAATAAGGTTACTTGATGTAAACTTTTACTGTCCCACCCGTCTCACTCTGCAGTAGAGCAATACTTCTATAGTTACCACACAATGTTCTTGCTCCTTTTCCTTTATAGTGAGGAAGAATAATTGCGTCCTTCCAATCCTTAGGTATTGCACCATCCCTCCACATTGCATATGTAGGGACTGTATGATGTAATCACCAACAAATTGCAAGACCAGTACAAATGCCATCATTTCCAGATACCATACCAAGATTCAATTTACTCATTGATGCCATTACTTCATCTACTGAGGGCGTGGAATTTAAGGAGCCAATGATAGGTCTTTCACTGTTTCGTCCACAACTGACCCATAGGTTTCGAAGTTCAGAGAAGTGTTTGATCCAGCGACCTGCAATTTCTGTTGATTTAGTAAATAGAGTGGAAAACTCATTAGAAAGCAAAGGAGCTGATGTGGAGCTCTTAGGCCCATAAACTTGCTTCATAAGATGGTAAAGCTTCTTGCTGTCATTTGCATCAGCAGCAGCCTCAACATCACGAGCAAGATCCTTCCACCAAGTGTTCTGCATCTTCTTGAGAGATCACTGCAGTAATGATTTTACACTGCTATAGTGGGCAAGTACTAGATTTCCCTGCACAACAGAAAGTTTTCCCATGCTGCAGTAAGCAAGTCAGAAGCTCTTTCTTCAACACAGCATTATATATCTCGTGGACATTCAGACACCGGGGAATGCTGACTGGCCCTCTCCTCTCTTTTACTCTAATCATCATCTGGAAGTTTGCTCGCACCAGACTATGATCTGTCCAGCATTCCGATCCATGAAAAGACTTACAAATAGATGTATTAGTATAACGCTCAGGAATTGAGAAAGTCTTTAACGTTTCGAGCCTATGCTCTTCCACAGAAAGAAACAAGGAGAGACATAAAATGTGTGTAGTGGTCAGCAATCTATCATGGCGAATCATATATATATATATATTTACATATATTCCACTGCTTCATCACTTCATGGAAGAAAAATAAGGAAAACAGAAAATATATATTTATAAGGGCTTGTTGTTTTTACCCAGAACATGGACTGCTTGTTTATACCCAAGAAATGGACTTGTTTACACCCAAGGAATGGACTTGCTGTTTGTAGTCAAGAAATGTGCAACACACACGTTATAATTACTTCTATAACATAACAATTTAAAGGTATGTTAAAGACAATTTATTTTGATAACACAAATTGTCTGCATAAAGAATTTTAAAAATTGGAAAAGAGTGGCAAGTTTTGTAAATAGGGGCAGGGTAAGGTTGAATATTTAAGAGAATTTGCAGCGTGTAAGATGTTAGTAAGCAATTCCAAAACAACAAAAGCCGTTACTTTCACTGCAAAATTTAAATTTCGTTTGTGTCTAAATATTTTCGTTCTTTGAAACCATGGCAAACCCCTGACAAAAACTCGTGCTTCATCTATTTTGTCAGTAAACAAGTCTCGGTTTCAAAGCAATGAAAATATCGACATTGAAATGAGATTTAAATGTTGCAGTGAAACAACCATTTCTCTTTGTGTGTGTGTGTGTTCTTGATATTCGTTCAGAGCAAGTTGTGTTACCTCTCTTACACTCTTTTTCTTTAGTTTTTTGGCTCCGGTGAGGCGTCTTGGAACATTCACGATGTGAATGTTCCGAGTCCTCTCCCCACCCACTCCCGTTCGCAAGCACGCATTTCTTTTTCAAATTCGTTCACAGCAAGTTGTTTTACACCTATTATACTAATTTTTTTTTGTTTTTGAGCTCGGGTCAAAAGCTTTAGTTTAACCAAATTCAGTATGTATGTATGTATGTATGTATATTTGTGTGTGTGTCTGTGGTTCTTCCCTAACCATCGCTTGACAGCTGATGTTGGTATGTCTACGTCCTTGTATCTTAGCAGTTAAGCAAAAGATACCGATAGAATAAGAACTAGGCTTATAAAGAATAAGTCCTGAGATCGATTCGTTCAACTAAAGACGGTGCTCCAGCTTGGCCACAGTCAAATGACTGAAACAAGTAAAAGAATATATATATATATATGTCTGTAGATATATTTATATGTGTGTGTGTGTGTGTGTATATATGTATATATATATATAACCCTAACCCTAACCCCACTCGTATGCCCTCCCTCCTCATCACCCACCTCAATCCCCCTCCCACAGACACGATCACACACGCAGACACTCCAAACCCCCACCCACCCCGTTTTATCACAGCTTATAATACCAAAAACTCAAAGCTTAAAAAAGCCTTTAAAAGCATTAATATTGTTTCACCATTTGCTCAACCGACTGATATAATCATCCCCCTTCACATAAAATATATTTTTATTGACAACCCAAGCTTAATCGAATTAGCTAAAACTTTATCAAAGGACATGAATCCTCAAAACAGACTTTGGAATTACACTATAGCATAAACTTATTAGGACCCCACAATCCATGGATAAGGAAGAGGTGGAGCCCCACTTTTAAGGTAAGATGTCCTCCTTGTCTTTTCTTAATATAAGCTGTATAAATGTGCGCAGCCATCAAATTGCTTTGTAACTCATCTAAACTTTTAAATCCATAATTAGGATTTCTTACTATTGCCGATGTATCTTATAACTTTTAATGCTTATTTCAATGCCTTTTAACCTTAAATTTAAATTTAATATGATTTTTAATCAGTATATAAACCTTTATTTATTTACCCTTTTCATGTACATTTTTACCTCATATAACATTTCTTTCTCAATAATATACAGATATGTTCCTTGTCTTGATGTAATTTTATGTTATATGCATGTATGTATGTATTTATGTATTTATTATGTTGATGAAAATCATAAATACAAAATGATTATCTAAATCTTTGTCTCCTCTTATATCAAGTTATATAATGCCTAAGGTCCCAGGTCCGACCTGAGCACTTCCAAGCAATTGGGTAAAAAACTTTTTTGAAAGCAAAAAACAATATTATATACACACACACACACACACACACACACACACACACACACATACACACACACACACACACACACACACAAACACATATGTATGTATACATATATATGTGTGTTTGTGTGTGTGTGTGTGTGTAGTGTAGATTATTGTCTAGTGATGCATTGGATAGGAATAATTACAGAGGCTTCAAATTGTTGGATCAAGTGATGAAAGTCACGGAGAGGGTCATAGCTCAACTAATTAGAGAGAGAGTCAGTTTAGACGATATGCAGTTTGGGTTTGTGCTAGGGAGAAGCATCACTGATGATATATTCCTGGTCAGACAGCTGCAGGAGAAATTCCTAGCCAAATGTAAACCTCTGCACTTTGGTTGACATAAGGAAAGCCTTTGACAGGTCCCTCGATCCCTTATCTGGTGGTCAGTGCGGAAACTAGGGATAGATGAATGGTTAGAGAGAGCTGCACATGCCATGTACAGGAATGCTGTTAGTAAGGTGAGGGTTGGCTATGAGTACAGTGGAGAATTCTGGGTTGAAGTAGGGGTTCACCAAGGATCAGTTCTCAGCCCTCTCTTATTCATCATAGTCCTCCAGGAAATAACAGAAATTCAAGATAGGCTGCCCTTGGGAGCTCCTTTATGCTGATGACCTTGCTTTAATAGCTGAGTCACTACCAGAGCCAGAGGAGAACTTTCAGGTGTGGAGGCAAGGTCTAGAATTGAAGGGCCTTAGAGTCAATCTAGCAAAAACCAAAGTCTTAGTAAGTAGGAAGACAGACAAATCACAAATCCCTTTAGGTAGATGGCCCTGCTCGATCTGTAGAAAAGGCGAAGGTAGAAACTCCATAAGATGTACCCAGTGTAAGCTTGGACACATAAGCTGTGCAGCAATATCAAAAGAAGATCAACTAGGAAGATAGCTTTTGTGTGTGGCAGATGCACAGATACAATAAACACTGATAATGTGCAGAAAACAGACTCTGTCACAAGCCAGGGGGGAAAACTAAAAGTAGTTGATAGCTTCTGTTACGTAGATGAACAAGTCACTTGTGGATTTGGTTGCTCTGTGAGCGTAGCTGCTAGAATAAGAATAGGCTGGGTAAAGTTCAGAGAGCTTCCATCTCTACTGGTAACAAAGCGCCTCTCGCTCAGAGTGAAAGGTAGACTGTATGATGCATGGATTTGAACACTCATGCTACACGTCAGTGAAACATGGGCTGTGACTGCTGAGGACATGTATAGGCTTGAAAGAAACGAAGCTAGTAGACTACACTGGATGTGTAATGTCTGTGCATACATGAGTGTAAGTGCCCTGAGAGAAAAGTTGGACATAAAAAGTGTCAGATGCAGTGTGCAAGAGAGACGACTGTGCTGGTATGGCTATGTGTTGCATGTGGATGAGGACAGCTGTGTGAAGAAGTGTGGAGGGAACCTGTCATAGAGATAGACCCAGGAAAACCTGGGATGAGGTGGTGAAGCATGATCTTCGAATGCTGGGCCTCACAGAGGGAATGACAAGTGACCGAGACCTTTGGAGATATGTTATGCATGAGAAGACCCGGCAAGCCAAGTGAGATCATAGGTGTGACTGATGCCAGTATTGCATAACTGTCCAATTCAAAAATACCCTTCAATCATCGGGCAATACACTGTACTTGAGAAGACCTGTTGAGTCTAGTGAAATTGTTGTTGTGACCAATGCCAGTGCCACCTGATGCCAGTGCCACCCATGCCAGTGGCGAGAAAAAAGCACCATCCATGTGTGGCTGATATCAGTGCTGGTTGCAAATAAAAAGCACCATTTAAGTGTGGTTGATGCCGGTGCCACCTGATTGGCCTCATGCCGGTGATACGTAAAAAGCACTTGCTACACTCTCAGAGGGCATCCAGCTGTAAAAGCCTTGCCAGATCAGATTGGAGCCTGGTGCAGCCTCCTGGTGCAGCCTCCTGGCTTGCCAGTCCCCGGTCAAACGGTCCAATCCATGCCAGCATGCAAAATGGACGTTAAACAATGTTGATGATGGTGATGATGATGATATATGGTGATGCAAACAGGAAAAGTAGAACTCAAAAT
>NC_068990.1:54126414-54132243 GCF_001194135.2 Octopus bimaculoides
GAATAAAGTAAGAAAAACAATTAAATTGTGGAAAAATTAAATGAAATGTTTTTTTTTTAAGATATTTCCATACTCTTGAAATAGGTAGGACATTTTCCTTTCTTTTTTTTCTGTCTGTCTCTCTCTTTTATTTTATTAGGTAGTAGCAGATCTGAAGAAAAAGTTAATATGAGGAGTGTTGGTTCTGGATTTTGATCAAGGAAGGATGTGGAGAAGGAGAAGAAGGAGAGGGAGAAGAAGGAGAAGAAGGAGAGGAAGAAGAAGAAGAAGGAGAGGAGAAGAGAAGAAGTAGAAGAAGGAGAGGAGAAGAGAAGAAGTAGAAGAAGGGGAGGAGAAGTAGAAGAAAAAGAAAAAGATGGGAGTGGTATGACAGTATTAGACTGTTCATGGCCTTCAATGGTCAAATGACCTAAAAGTGACCTGTTGTGGTTGTAGCAGTAGTGATTGGAATTATGCTGAATAAATTGACTTTTCATTGACTTGGGCTGTCTTTTACTCTTTATGATGGTGTGAATTTGGAGGATTCATTCTGTGGTCCCTTTTTAGTAGAGGAATGTTCTGGTGGATGGTGTCAAAGGCTTCATTGTTAAGGGGTTGTGTGTGGATATGTATGGTAGGGCTTTTGGTTGTAAATCCTTTTTCAGTTTGGAATGTCTGAGTTCGTGGATGTTGAGTTGTTGGGCACATTGAAAACCTGTATCAATTAATGATGGTGGGTAGTTCCTGCTGATGAGCATATCCTTTGGTTCATGTACTTATGTGTCCCTGGTGCTTGTATCAGATACTATAGTACAAATCCTTTTTGCCAGGTTGAAGGGGATATTCATTCTAGTGTGTCTGGGGTGACATGAGTTGAAAGGTTGATATTGCTTGGTATCTGTGGACTTATAGTATATGTCTGTCTCTGTTTTGTTGTTTGATTTTTTAATCAGGATGTCGAGGATTGGAAGTTGTTGATGGCTATATTCCACCATAAATTGAATGTTTATGTAAAGTCCATTTAGAAGGGTTTGAAATTCTTTAAGTCACTCTATACTTTCATGCCAAAGAATGAAGCAGTCATCTAGATACCTCTTCCAGTTATTTTATATGTAGAGGGAGAATGGGTTGCCGTATTTTTCTAGTAACTGACAATAAAGATTGATTTCTAGGTATCCCATGACTAGGTTAGCAAAGGAAGGGGCTATTCTCATACCCATCGCAGTTATCTTTGAAGATGAAGAAGTTATTTTCCAAGATGAATTTTAGCCCTTCTATTACAAATTCCTTTTTGATGCAGTGTGGGAGTTCATTGGAGTAATTCTCTAGCTGGAATTGGATTGCCTCTATTCCTAGGCAGTGGAAGATATTAGAATAGTGGTTGACTACATCAAATGATACTAGTAGGGCATTTTTATTTATTGTTTCAGGGAGGTGACTGAGCATATCTAGGTCGTCCTTTTGATATGTTTGAGGAATGGTTTCAAGAGGGCATCTAAAAAGTTACTGAAGCAGTAAATTTTGCATGCTTTTATAGGTCTTAATTCAAGGTCATTAGGAGTAGACAGCTTGATTATTATTTATATATTATCTGAATATACATTCTAAACATGCACACATATTCATACAGTAAACAAACTACAGCAGATGTGGTGATACCTTTGTTAATCAACAACATATCACACTCACTTACCCCTTTATTGCCATATGTGTTAATGACCTGTCACAGTTTGCTAGTTGTTAGAAGTCCATTTAAACTTTAATAACCTAAAAAACAAGTAAAAACATTCATCACTTTGTAAAATTTTATAGCTCAGTACAAAATAATTGAGAACCAGACAGATTTACCTGTTTTCCACTCAAGGTCAACAAACAATAGCTTTATGTGTGTGTGTGTGCATGTGTATGCGTGTTAAATAAAACGAGACAACAAAACCAAGGGTGCATGGAATTTCTAGGACATTTATAAAGAGAAAGGTAGTCTTACAGCTGTTTCTGGGATATTAGGGATATCCCTTCATCAGAGACGATATGAGAGAGTTAACTTGAGGGAAACAGTAGAGTTCAATATAAGGAGTTATTTTGTAAAAGGATGGATATAGGAGATATAAAGGGAAATAAGCGAATAAAAATAAAATATATGTAGGATGTTATTGCTGCAGTTTCATTATCCAAGAAAAGTGCTGTGTAGAATGGGTAAAAATGCTTCTTGTCCATTATATGTAGATTCCAATAGGAGTTCATATTTTATTACAAGCATATAGTGTGGAGACATAAATTCCATGTGCTGTTCATTCAAAGGGGTCTTGAGGTGTGAATGAAATTTTGAGAATGTTGTGGTAAGTACCAGTTGAGCATTGGTGGTCAATGTAACCGACCTATCACCATCACCCCACTGAAATTGCTGGCCTTGTGCCAAAATTTGAAACCAATATTTCAAGATAAGTTGTAACCCATTCCAGATGGTTATGTAAACTGAGAATAAAAAAAAGCTATAGTGTTCTGTATAACAATAACAACAAAAAAGAAGATAAACATCACCAGCAGATTTGAACACATGACTAATGAGCAGAATGGGCAACACTTTAACCTCTGAGCCTTCTTTCTTTTATAGTATTTTATCATAGTTCTAAGATCAAATCCTTTACTCCTCAGCAGATGATGATGTCATTCCATGTTTGAAGTTACTCATCCATCACTAATTTTCATCACTCTTCCCCATCTTGTCTGCCCTGTATTCTTTATTGTTCTTCTAATACAACCATTATTTGTTCTTCTTTAATTACATTTATTATTTTGTTTCACTTTCTCATTGTTTTCAAATAAAACTCTTATGTACATTATATTTTGGTCGGTCCACATCTTTCACATGATTTATTTACCATTGTCATTGTCACTATTACTACAACCAGCTAAGTGTTTATCTCTCAATGTCTTCTTTCTATCAACACAGACATCCACACATACAATTAGTATTTACCATCTGTTGGTTCATCCTCCTCCCCTCCATCACCTCTTCAAAATGTTTATTATGTAAATTACATTTTAGTCAGACCTGAGCAGCTCTGTTATAGCAGACACCAATATCACAACTCTCACTTATTCCCATCTCTTACTTCATCCTCATCTTTATCAGCATCATAATTATCACTATCGTCATCATCATTTTAACGTCCACCATCATCATCATCATCATCATCATCAACACTTAACGTCCATTTTTGTGTTGGCATGGGTTGGCTGGCTTGACAGGAACTGGCAAGGTCAGGGGCTGCATCAGATTCCATAGTCTGGTTTGCCTTGGTTTCTATAGCTGAAAGTCCTTCCTAAGGCCAACTACTTTACAGGGTCTACTGGATGCTTTTCGCATGGTACCAGCACCAGTGATTGGTTTCAGGATCTCAATTCTGTTGCGGTGTGCAGGTCTTCTTAAGTACAGCAATGTGTCACATATGAGGTGGTGTAAAAAGGTTCCTGGACTAGTTATGTTTAATAAATAACTTATTTACCTAAGTTTTAACATCATAGTCACCTTGCATAACAATACACTGGTCTCAGTGTTCCTACCACTTTTGGAATCCGACCTGGAACTCATTTTCTGTGAGTTGGACCTTTGAGCTGCATTTTCATTTTAGGGAAGAGATGGAAGTCCGCAAGTGCTAAATCTGATGACTAGAATAGGTACAGAAGTGATACCATGTTGTTTTTGGCAAGAAACTCATAAGTGAGAAGAGCTCAGCAACAGGGTGCATTGTCATCGTGAAGAATCCAATTCTTCACGCTCCATAGATTCAGTCGCTTTTGCCAAATGTCCTCCCTCAAACACTTCAAAACATTGCAGTAGAACTCTTGATCAGTGGTCTGGCATTGTGGGGATGAATTCATGATGCACAATACCACATTTCTGGGGATGATACTCATGGCAGGTACTCCAGATCACTCATTGTCTTCCAGGGACATTCTTCCACTTTTCAAGTGCCCATGCCACTTGAAAAATTGCATATGACCCATTGCCTTTTTGCTGTAAGCTTGACAAAGCATGCTCAATGTCTCTATAGCAGACTTTCCAAGTTTAATGTAAACTTTCACGTTGGCTCTTTGTTCTTGCCCATGACAAAATCACAGACTATAGCTTGCACATGATCACAGAAACACAAATTTCACAGATTTCGAAGTAAATACAGTGATGTCACTTGGTAGACTGTTTCATGAAGGTTACTAGTAGCTCTCACTGCACACGCAACTATGTTCTGTCATCTGTTGGTGTGTTACAGAACTAGTCCAGAAATTTTTGATGCCTTACAAAGATGACAGAGGACTGAGATATCTCAGTCCTCTGTCATCTCCTTTATAAGGTTCAGCATTTTGAGATCAGCTTTCACTACTTTATCTCATGTCTTCCTAGGTCTCCCTCTTCCACAGCTTCCCTCCACACTTTTCCATATTTTCATGGGTCACATGGAATTCATTGGAACAGATTTTCTAAGGTCAGATGCTTTTCTTGTCCCATGGATTGGGAGCCCTTCCAGCAAGGAAAATAGAATGCCCAAAAGGGCTCCCGATCCTCTGTGTCAGAAGAGGTTATGTTCAGATCAAAACTAAACCTAAGCTAACCTAGTGAAAGGGGGCTCAGGAGCCTCTGAAAGGCAGCGACTAATCCTGATCTGGACCTAACCCCTCCTAGGGTTACTATCGGTCAAGGCTGCATCGGAGATATGCATTGGAGAAGGTTGCATCGAAGGTTTGCATGCTATTATATATATATACTAGCAGTATAGCCCAGCTTTGCCCGGGATTAAATTAGGATTATTAAGCTAATCAAGTTCACCACTTCTTTGTTATCTCCCCTTTTTCTTAGCTCTCCTGTGTGATCCTTCTGTCCGGCATTTGGCATGATAGATCGCTGACCACTACATTTATATTTTTTTTCTCCTTGTTTCTTTCTGTGTTCCTTTCAGTTGAAGAATGTAGGCTTGAAACGTCAAAGACTTTCTCTATTCCCGAGCATTATACTAATACATCCATTTGTTGTTTACATCACCTGGCTTCATCTGTTGTTTTTTTTGTAAATTCTCCCATATATATATATATATATGTATGGGCAACACACACACATGTACGTACGTACACCAATTGCATACATATTTTTTGTTCGCATACATATTCGTATGTGTGTGTATGTTGCCCGTATATCAACAAAACACTTTTTTCCTTGATGGAAAAAAAACAGCAAAAGTCTTAACAAAAACTTACTCATCGCTAGAAAGGGACTTAACTCCTGTTTGTAAACAATTGTGATTTCTCCGACCTGAAAATTGTTAAAAGTTTTGGTTGAAAATTTATTTTTACTGCTATTCGCTGGTGCCTCTGGGGAAAATAAGTTGACGAAAATACAACTAGGGTCATGACAAATGTCCTCCTAAAATTGAAGCGACATGTGTGCTAATTTGTGGACGTGCATAAATTACATTCACGTACAGACCTGGGATGAGGTGGTGCAGCACAACCTTCGAACATTAGGCCTCACTGAGGCAATGATGAGTGACTTAGACCTTTAAAAATATGCTGTGCTTGAGAAGACCCAGCAAGCCAAGTGAGACCATAACCTGTGGCCTATGCCAGTGGTATAACCAGCCCACTTAGGCATACCTTTCTTTCATTGGACACTAAACTCTGCTTGTGAAGACCTGTTGAGGCAAGTGAAATCAAAATCAAATTCGATGACAGCACCGCATGACTGACATCTGTGCTAGTGGAGTGCTAAGAGCACCATCCGAGCGTGACCATTGCCAGGGCCGCTGACTGGCCCCATGCTGGTGGCACGTAAAAAGCACCATTCCAGCATGATCG
>NC_068990.1:54133512-54135325 GCF_001194135.2 Octopus bimaculoides
ATTACCATGTCATATTGGATATATATCTTTCGAAATATTAAATATTGATTTCCTGAGTATATTATTGATAAGTTTATGAATTTATTAATAATATAAAAACTATATATACACATTTATTTGCTCAAAATAATTGAGCACACAATTTAAGTTCAGTTATATATTCTTTTAGAATATTACTTATAAAAGTTATATATATATATATATATAGTAGAGAATGTGACATATTGTATATATATATATATATTTAATAACGAACCATGAAATTCACACTCTGGAAAATTTATTTCTGTAAAATGTTGGGCCAAAAATTTATTTCTGTAAAATCTTGGGCCAAAGATAAAGCAAGTCGACGCCTGCTGTCCATCATGCAATGTCGGATGTGGCGAATATCATGCGCAACTAAAATAGGAGGATAACCTGGACAATGTTTATTACTTAGCTGTCCAGTAGCTTTGTACTTCTGAATTACTTTGGCAAATGTGTTTATGTTAATATTTATTCATTTGCTAATTAACTTTTATCCTAAACCATTCTTGTGCAAAGTAAAAATAATTTTTTTCAAATCTTCAGACAATTTTTTTCCTTTTGGTGCCATTTTAATCACAATGAAGATTTTCACCACAGTACACCTCAGAATTCCTGCAGATGCAGTAACAATGACTGATGCAAAAATGCCAGGAGATATAATTTATTAGAATTGAAACTATCTGCAATATCTGAATTAAGTGAAAAAAAATGATAAAATATCGAATATAGCAGATTTCCTGTAGGGTGTACATATTTTTGTAACATTTGAAAATTGATATTTCATTCATATCTTTGAAAATGTTTGTTTTGTGTTCCGAATTTGTATAATCTGTACATATATATGTATATATATATATGTGTGTGTGTGTGTATACACACACACGTATGTATATACATATACATACATTGGCCCTTTTCGTCTAAGCAGACGGTCAATTTAGCTTAGAAGTCACTTAATTGAACATATCAGGGACTCCCTTTCTTGAAGCTTCTTTCATGGCTCATTTTTCCTATGATTGAAGCACAGCTTCTGTCACATACCAAGAGAGTGGCTCAGCACTCAGCATTTCTGTTGTTTTCCTTTTGCCGCTGATGCTTCTCAACTGGTTTGTTTCTATAGCTGCTCTCTAGTGAAGCGGTTCCTTCCTTCACCACAGTCCTCCATGTTGTTCTGTCCTCAGCCCTCTCTTCCCAGGTGCTGACATCCACCTCACACTTGGACAAACTAGTTTTGCAAGTGTCCTTATACCTCAGTTTTGGTCTTCCTCTTGGTTTCTTGCCCTGGGCCAGTTCTCCATAGAGCAGTTGCTTCGGGATTCAATAGTCATCCAATCTCTTGACATGCCCCAGCCACCTCAGTCTTCTCATACACAAGATAGCTGTCATATCAAGACAGGCCATATCAAGCCTGATGACAAAGAGCTTGAGACAGTGGACAAGTTCTGCCCTCTAAGGTCTACCATTTCCTCAACTACTTCACTTGATGATGAGATTAACGTCAGGATAGGGAAGGCAGCAACAACTTTTGGAAGGCTGACAAAATGAGTATGGCAGAACAAGTGATTAGACATCAAGACAAAGATTAGGATTTATGAAGAATGTGTTCTCAGCATACTCCTCTATGGATCTGAAACATGGACCTTGTACAGCAGACAGGAATGGTGCCTCGGCATTTTCCATCTCAGATGCCTCCGCAAGATCTTAGACCTAACATGGCACAACAAGGTCACCAATGTTGAAGTGGTGGCACATGCGAATCTTCAAAGCATATATATATATATATATA
>NC_068990.1:54136010-54139428 GCF_001194135.2 Octopus bimaculoides
TTTTCGAGTGAGATCGTTGCCAGTGCCCCTGGACTGGCTTGTGCAGGTGGCACATAAAAGACACCATTTCGAGCGTGGCCGTTTTCGTGCGGGTGACACGTAAAAGCACCCACTACACTCTCTGAGTGGTTGGCGTTAGGAAGGGCATCCAGCTGTAGAAACTCTGCCAAATTAGATTGGAGCCTGGTGTTGCCATCCGGTTTCACCAGTCCTCAGTCAAATCGTCCAACCCATGCTAGCATGGAAAGCGGACGTTAAACGATGATGATGATGATGATGATGATGATAAAATATAAATATAAAGGGTAAAAATTATTAAAAATAATTTATACCAGTGGCTAGCATGTGTAAAAAATGTCAGTAGACATAAATATTTTTACAATATATACAAGTCTACAATATATACGAGTTTATACATGGAGAGAAGACCACTATATGGTCTTCTTACATGATAAAAAGGGCAGTCAAATTCCCAAACCATAAAAGAACATTCTTATTTAGGGCACTTTGATTGTAAGCGAGCAGGACAATTTGAAGGAATTAAAATATCAGTTAATTCTATACTCCGAAGTTTCACCATTAATGATTAAATACATCAATTAATTAACCAACCGATTGATGAATCAACCATCTGTGGATCTTCAGTAGAATCACTGGGACATGTTATTATAAAACTTGAATACATAACAAAACACAAAGGAAACACGTGCACACTGAGTTTCATCGTTACACATCAAGATTTCAAATTAAATGACCTCAATCATTGTGCCAAGCCAGAATAATACAGCAGTGAATATAAACTCAACAGTGAATTATCTGACCCAAGAATATTTGAATATAAATATAAAGGGTAAAAATTATCAAAAATAACAATTTATACCAGTGGCTAGCAAGCGTAAAAAATGTCAGTAGATGACAACTCCAGTTAATTTGCCATATCAAGACAGTGTGTTACCTTTAACTAATAACTTATTAATGTTCAATGAAGAATAAGAAGAAAGAATTTGACAACAAATACTCCTCATTAAATTTGAGATTGATAACTTAAAGAATGTGTCTGAATTTGTGGGTCATTCTGAGAATAATTTACATTTTTTAGATTATTGATTTTTTTTACATTGTCATTTCATAACCAAGAATCATTCAAAGTGCCCTTCACTTAGAGTAAGCCAGGGAGCATGAGAGAGAGAGAGTGTGTGTGTGTGTGTGTGTTATAATGTGGAGTAAAATATAAAATACCAACAATAAGGTGGATAAGCAGGAAAACATTTTCACATGAGTGAAAGCCACAATTATATCAAAACCATTTTATAAAAGCCTGAGAAAAATAATGCTGAGCATATTTTCTTTATTATTAGAAAATACTGTAAACGGATAAAAATAACAAAAGCTACAATGTGAAAAAATATACAGACTTACGAATAAATGTTTATAAATCATTGGTCAGGAATAATTGTTCACAGTCAAACAGAAAATAAAGTACCATAATGGACATATATATAAAGAGAAAAACAGCAAATTTTAAATCCCTGAGTGAAAAAAAAATGTTGTAACAGTACCAAACAGTAAGGTCAATTTGCCAACAAATGTGGCAGTCCTATACAGGACGATGTGACTACTTTTTAGCCCCATACACACGCACAAACACATGAAAGCTAAGCACATATATACACAAGAGTTGGACAAAATAAAGAAAACACATTGTTAAATGGATGTCTTACTATTTGGTATGAAGTTTCTCCAACTGTGACATTAATCACAGCTTTAATATTAGGTCATCCCATAAATAAAGTGATTTTTTATACTTCTTTTATTTTCCAAAATTAAGATAAACAAAGTTCTTTTTAATCTAAAATATAATCTCCTTCATTTTCTACAATACTCTTCCATTTATCTGGTAGACTTGCAAGGCCCCTCTTCCAAAATTCATTTATCTGTCACAAAAATACTTGTCCAGTACTGTTCTGATCTCATCTACAGAATTCATATTTTTTCCATCCAAATGAATTTGAAGACTGCAGAATAAATCATAGCCTAGAGTGCTGATGTTTCTCTTTTCTCTACCCACTGTCTTTGGCATTTGACATTTATATAAAGAACCCATTTCTCATCACCAGTCACTATTCGGTCCAAAGATGTGACAGCAAAGAAGGGCACACTTTCACTCTCTGCACACGATTAGACTCGGAAAGTTTGTGAAGAACCTATTCACCCACTTTACTGACTTTTCTGATAGCACATAGGTTTTCGATGAATGATTGAATGACCAAATCCAAGCTTCTCTGCTAATACCTCAACAGTTACAATGGAATTTTGTTCCACCAGGGTTTGCAGGAGATCCTTGTCGAGCTCTACATATCTTCCAGGATGAGGCTCGTCTTCTAGGCTGTAGTTTCTGGTTTGGAATTTCTGGAACCAATGTTAACACTAGCTTACGCTGTCATTTCCATTATAGCTTTGAAAAAATAACTGTTAAAATCGAACTGCACTTTTCAAAACTTGCACCAAGAATAAGGTAAAATTACTACCTGCTTTCATAGCAAGTTGATGCAGGTAGTTTATCCTGTCTCCTTCCAACCTTTAGTTCATGCAATTGAAAAACAAGCCACATTATTTATGGGATAACCCAATACATTGAGGAGTTGACTTATACAGGTTCTAAATGATTATTAGGGATATTTTGAACCATTCTTCAAGTAAGTACTTTCAGCAACAATAGCAGAAGGAAGCAACTTTTCACTTTCTAATCCAAGATGCACCATAAATGTTCAATTATACTGAGATCTGATGATTGTAGGGGATCAATCCTAGTGGTCTACATCTCTTTTGTGCTCTTTGCACCAGGCTTTACCAATCACTGCATACCCAACCCCTACATTCCTTGCATTCATGTGAAGTCTTTAGTCATGCACCTTGGCAATACCCTACCATTTATACTCTGACCCTGTATCTTGAGGGCATATCCTTCCACTGCCATCTCTCCCTGGCTCTTTTCTACCACCTCATTTATATTCTGATCCTTGTTCCTTATGAGCATGCCTGGGCACTTTGCCACCATCTCTCTCTGGCTCTCTTCCACTCTCCTTTCTGTTGTTCTCTTCCACTCTCTCTCTCTCTTTCTCTCTCTCTTCTTCTTACTCTATCTCTCAGATTTGTTAACCATGTATCTCCTCTACAGCAACATACCCATTACTGGCCTCAGTCTTGATCACTTCTTCTCTCTCTCTCTCTCTCTCTATCTCTCTCTCTTTCTCTCTCTCTCTCTCTTTCTCCCTCCTCCCTCTCTCTCCCTCCCCTCTTTCCCTTTTGTCCTTCCTCACTCTCCCTTTTGTCCCTCCTCACTCTCTCTCCCTCCCCTCTTTCCCCTTTGTCCCTCCTCACTCTCTCTCCCTCCCCTCTTTCCCTTTTGTCCCTCCTC
>NC_068990.1:54140189-54146032 GCF_001194135.2 Octopus bimaculoides
CCTCACTCTCCCTTTTGTCCCTCCTCCCTCTCTCCGTTTTGTCCCTCCTCACTCTCCCTTTTGTCCCTCCTCACTCTCCCTTTTGTCCCTCCTCCCTCTCTCTCCCTTTTGTCCCTCCTCCCTCTCTCTCCCTTTTGTCCCTCCTCACTCTCCCTTTTGTCCCTCCTCACTCTCTCTCCCTCCCCTCTCTCCCTTTTGTCCCTCCTCACTCTCCCTTTTGTCCCTCCTCACTCTCTCCCTCCCTCTCCTCTCTCTGACTGGATAACCATGGATCTCCTCTATAGCAAGACACCTGTTTCTGTCACACTCTAACCTTTCATCATCTGGCACACAATCAACTCCAATGTCACATCCCCTCTCAAAGGATCTTCGTGTTGCAAGATAATTGGTGACCCTGCCACGTAAAAAGCACTCAATCCACTCTACGGAGTGATTGGTGTTAGGAAGGGTATCCAGCCATAAAAAACCATGCCAAAACAGACAGCAAAGCATGGTGCAGTCTTCTACCTACCCAGCTCCTGTCAAACCCTTCAATTTATGCCACATGGAAAGCAGACATTAAATGATGATGATGATGATTAGCTGTGTGAATCATCATATTACCATCCCAGAATATTGTGCTCTCATCAAAGAACAATGTTTGTACTGTAGAATGAACCTGACTCGCCAAAATACTCAGATAATCCTTGGTGTTAACTCTGCCATATAATACAACTAAAAGAACTAAGAGAATTCCATGATATGGCTCCCCAAATCACCACAGAACCACCTCCATGCTTCACAACGAGGTCTAAACAGTCAAGGCTGAAAGCTTTTGGGGGATGTCTCAGGACAAACTCACCTTGAAGTGGGGGTAAAGGTTGAATGATGATTCATCAGAGAAAATGACATCATTTCACTGGAACATTGACCACTTCTGATGGTCTAGACCAGTGGCTCAATAAATACACAAAAACCATTTTAAGGGCTACATACTTTGTATTGTTGTTACTGGATTAGTGAAACAATTATGAGAACAGAACCAAGGGATAAACCCACTTTCCTGGGAATTACCAGGTATGTCAGCTTCTATATATATATATATGCTTATTATAGCCTCAGGCCGACCAAAACCTTGCAAGTGGATTTCGTACTCGGAAACTGAAAGAAGACTGTCGTATATATGTGTGTGTGTGTGCATGTCTTATGTTTGTAACCTAACCATTGCTTAACAACTGATGCTGTGTTTACATTCCTGTAACTTAGCAGTTTGATAAAAGACACTGACAGAATGAGTACTAGGCTTACAAAGAATAAATCCTGTGGTTGATTTCTTCGACCAACGGTGATGCTCCAGCATGGCCACAGTCACATGACTGAAACAAGTAAAACAATAAAAATCTATGCCATTTTAATTCCGAGCAAGGCCGGGTATCTCTGCCAGTATATACATAAGGATAAGCATATTAAAAGGGGTCCGTGGGAAAACTCATTTAAATAAAAGGGTTGGGAACCACTGTGAAAAGGTTGGGAACCACTTGTCTAGACACCATTTTCTGCTTATCACTATTGATGGGGGTCAGGAAAGTTTTAGCAAATGCAACCCTCCTGTGGTATACTGAAGCTCACAACAAATGGTTTTGGTTGATACAGGGTTGGCAAAGTGGTGATTGAGCTCTGCTGTCACTTTTACTGCCATAGTTTGATGGGTTTTTTTAGACACAATACATTTCCCTATTTTATAGTCCTTCACTATGGGGTTTGCTTTCTGCCCCAAATTATACTTACCAAAGCCGGAATTACCTTGGTTTTTGAATGCCTGCATAATTTTAGAGACCCTACCTCTTAAAACATCAAACATTTCAGCAGTTTTAGTGACTGAAGCTCTAACGATCCATTTTCAAAAATTTGTGTTCTTTGGAAATCAGATATGTCAGGCATTTTAGCTTATTTAAATTTAAATATCTGCAAAAAAAAAAAAAAAAAGCAGTACTATATTATGAAGTACAAGGCATACATAATGCATTTGAACATATGTAAACAGTTTTAAATGTCATATTGCCAAAGGAAACAAAAAGTAGTTAAATCAAAAAGTGGCGTTTCTATTATTTTGTCCAACTCTTTATATCATTACATACACAGAAGTGTGTGTGTGTGTGCATGCACATGTGTGTGTGTGTGTGTGTGCATGGTTAGTATTTTCTGTAATACCCAGGGTTTCTTAACCCTTATTCAGAGACTAACCAGCACACCTTCGACTTTAATCTCTTCTGACTAACACTTGGTTCTCCACCCATTCTTGGCCCAATCCTCCACCAACACCAATCTGGTCCACAATCATGTACATTCTTCCTATGTGTGAACTGAGAGCCATTATTTTAAAACAAAAATAAAGGTAAATATTTTCAAACCTGATTTGGTACCACACATCAAGGCTTTGTTTGGCCCAGGGCTATAGTAGAAGACACTTGCCATATAGTGGGACTGAACTTGAAATATGGTTCAGAAGCAAACTTCTTAACTACAGTCACACCAGCACCTATCCACACAGCCACCTCAGTGTGTGTGTCTGCATGTGTAATATGTGTGTGTGTCTGCATGTGTAATATGTGTGTGTATGTGTAATATGTGTGAGTGTATGTATATGTATATATATGAGGGTATGTATGTGCTTGTGTGTGTATATGTATATGCATATATGTAGGTATATGTATGTGTGTGTGTATATATACACTTTTAATAAATTCCTAAAAATTACACAAGAAACTGAGTTTATTCATATTATTAGTATCAAAAAAGGAGTAATTACTGTTTTACTTGTTAGACTTGCCATCATGTTTCACTGCCTTGAAGACTAGCTGTATACCTCCACATGAGCACCTCCATTTTCAACAACCTTCAGCCACCTTTGGACACAGGCCTCTCTGACATTTTGCAGCATCACTTTTCTGACTTCGCTGCAGGCCTTGCGGATTCATTTTTTTCAAGCTTTAACAGGTCACAGGGTTTAGTGGTATACACCTTGCTTTTGATATAGCCCCACAGAAAAAGGTCATAAGGTGTGAAGTCAAGGGACCCCTTCAACCGATCCATCAGGCAGGGAACTTGATGTTCAGGAAATCTTTCACTAACCTGGTAAAGTGGGGAGGAGCTTTGTCTTGTTGAAAAATGATATTAGAAAGATCAAATCTCACCTGAAGTTGTGACACAGCAAACTCCTGCAGCATCACCAGATAATTTTACTGTGTATTGGTGGTCATGTTACCTGATGCATCATGGAAGAAAAATGGTCCAGTCAGTTACACATGACACACCATACCACTAGCTTCAGAGAGTCTCGTTCATGTTCGAGAATTTCTGCTGCCTTTGATTTTCCTCAAATTTGACAATTGTGTCAGTTTACTGACCAGAAAGATGAAAGATAGACTCATCACTGAACCATAAGTTTTCCAAGAGCTGAGCGTCATTTTGGTAATAGTGGAGGAGTGATTCATACATTTCTACATGAGCTTCATAATCTCCTGCTTGAAGACTTTGAACAAACTGAAGTCAGTATAGGTAGAGCTTTATCGCTCACCGAAGCATCCACTGAATTGAGCTTTTGTTGATGTTAAGTTCCAGTGCAGCCTTCCAGATGGACTTCCCCTGGCTTTTCATGAATGCCTGCTCCAGGACTTCAATGTTTTCATCAGTGGAGGTAGTAGCAGGCCTTCCACTGTATGGTTTACAGATACTGTTTCAAGAAACTTGCTATGGATAGCATAAACTGTACTATGCATTGGAGGAGTGTGATGGCCATAAATCTTCTCAAACTTGTGCTGAACTGCAGTAGGGGACTGAAAAACTTCTTGCCAGGTGGCAATTTTGCAGCGCTGCTCTAATGTCAATTGGTGAGCCTAAAGCAAGGGAATGATTCACTTACAAAAACTGCAAAGCCTAAAAACTGTCAAATGCTGATGGCCTCGCATCTCTTCGAATGATACATGAAACAAAATAGAAAAAATAAAGTGTATAGTGACTTTTGGAACACCCTGTATGTATATGTGTGTATATATATATGGGCTGATCAATAAGTATCCGGACAGTTGCGATAGTAACAAAGCTAAAGCACATGGACCTTGAGCTCTGCTGTGCATGAGCACTAAGTTTTAACATTCTAGCTCACTTCTGCTGTTTTCAGCAGTGCTTGGAAGGAAGGTATGTAGCATGTGATCATCGCATTGAACATGACAGAGAAAGTTGAGTAGAGAATCTGCATCAAACTTTGCCAAATGCTTGGTGATACCTACTCAGAGACCTACATAAAGTTTACAAAAATGTTTTCGTCATTCTCAACACAATCAAGGAGATCTTGTGCAACTAAAACCCAAGTGTCTTTTTGGTTAGCTGAAAGCAGTTTTGGCACAAACTTGGCAGACATGCATCTCATACCCAAATCTTCAGTGATAATGGACTGAACTGAGCCATAACTAATCTGCACATCTTCTGATCACTTATGGATGGTGATTCAGCGATTTCCCCTCACAAGTGCATGCATATCTGCAATGTTTTCCTCAGTTCTGCTGGTTTCAGGTCTCCCAGAACATTCGTCAATATCAACATTTTTTGGCCTTCTTGGAAATGTCTGAAACACTTATACACTTGTGTGCAGCTCATACACTCTTCTCTACATGTTTTCTGCAACTTTGCGTAGGCCTCTGAGCAGGTATCATCATGAAACCTTTCTCTGTCATGGTCAATGAAATGATCACACGCTACACACCTACCTACCAAGCACTTCTGTGAATAGAGGAAGTGAGTGAGAATGTTAAAACTTAATACACATGCACAGCAGAGTTCAAGGTCAATTTTTGCCAAGTAGCTTCACTCTGCATGCTTTAGCTTTGTTACTATGGTAACAGTCCGGATACTTATTGATCAGATCTCGTAATATATGTATATATATATCATATATATATTTATGCACATGTATGTGTGTGTGTGTGTGTGTGCCTGTGCCTGTGTGATTGTGTATTTATATATATAGATATATATATACACACACACACACATACACGCATGCACACACACATATACCCATGCATACACACACACACACACACGTACACACACATTGACTGGAAAGTTAATGTTACTAGATAATTAGTCTTATTGCAATGACTTTCAAATCTTACTGTAGGCATTGTGCGCTCCTGGGGGAAAAAAGAGATAACGAAACATCAGTTTGTTGAAAACAGGTTCAATTTTTTAAGGACTGTATGGGAGGATTCTGCACCCCTCGACCCACCCCTCTCCACACTTGCCAGTTTCAGGTTTGACTATTCATTTGCTTGGTTAATTAAATTCTTCCTTGTGAAATTAATGTACATGTAGCTAAGTGTTCTAATAGCTGAATGAACATGAAAAAGCTGAATGCTAGAAAGTAGAGAAATGGAAGTGAGAGACAGAGAGAGATAAGGAATGGGGTAGAGAAAGGGAGAGGAAGACAGGGAGATAGAGAAGAGAGAGGGGGATAGGGAGAGAGATTTAGAGAGTGAGGGGCAGACAGGGGGATAAGGAGAGAGAGATAGAGAGGTATGCAGAGAGGGGGATAGTAACAGAAAGAGAGAAGAATGGACTGCAGTATTTAACATGCGTTTTATTGATTGACCTTGAGAGAAAATACAAGGCAAAGTTGACCTTGACAGATATGGACCTAGTGCACAGAGAGCTGGATCAAAACATGATATTTTAATGAGAGAGTTAATTGGCTGCTTTAAATGGTTAAGTAATTACCAAAGAGAAAGTCAACCATATTTAAAAAATATAAATCCAACAACAAAATCACCCCCACCCCCAATGTAGATTGGTAACAGAATACATAT
>NC_068990.1:54147208-54148903 GCF_001194135.2 Octopus bimaculoides
TATATATATATATATATATATATATATATATATATATGTATATATGTGTGTGTATATATGTATACCCATGCCAGCATAGAAGGCAGACGTTAAGTGATATAAAGATATGGCTATGTAATAAGGAGTTTCATTCCCAACCATATGGTTCCAGGTTCAGAAGGGACAAAATCTTACAGCTGTTTCGGCCTTGCTTTGTTTTGTTACTTTACCCCTTATATTGTGGTCGTGTATGTGTGTATACATACATATGAATATTTATTTGTATCTGCATACAAATTTCTTAATAAGTTATTTAATAACTTATTTAATCTTTGTATTTGTATTTACATTCCATCTATATAAGTATATACAGGCATGTAGGTATGTATGTGTGTGTATATGTATACGTATGTGTGCACATATATAAATATATAAATGCACACGTATGTGTGGATGTATGTATATATATATTCACGCCTAACTCATTTGACTGGTTAGTGGCTATCCAACTGTAGCTAAGCCAAGACAGTTTAAAACAATAGATGTCCAATTAGATGGGAGGATTTAACAGCAAAAACTACCCCTCCCTAAATGCCAGCAGGATTCCCAATACCCACTACTAGCAGGACCCTATCTTCTCCATAAACAAAAAAAAATAACGGAGTATCTCATCGCAATTTTAAAAGTCTACACATTATTATCTCAACAATTCCTCAAGAAATAATTTCTACATAGACCCCTCCACCACATACAGAACTGACACACTCGTATCCAACAGCTTTAGCATATAAACAAAAATATATATATATATATATATATATATTTCTGAACATTGTGATGAAAATACATTGATAAGAACCGTTGCACCGGTACTCCTTTCCAAACACAACTTAAAACGTTGGTACCAGGGATCATGTATGTATGGGAGTATTTATATATACATATGTGTATGTATGTATGTATGTATGTGTGGGTGGGTATATAATATGTGTCTGTCCTCCTCATATATAGTAACAGTGACTTTTGACTCTTTTGATATGCATGTACAGTCATCTGTGTATGTACATCTGAACACACATATAGGTATTCATGTGTTTATGTTTTTGTATTCATGTATATCTGTTTATGGTAATGTATACATGCATATGCATATATATATGAGTTTTTATGACTCTTTATATGGTTTTTTTATATGCTTTCTGTATGTTTTTTTTATATGCTTTTATATTTGTATTTGAATTTTTCAAAATTCATGAATTCAATTTGTAAATCTCTGAAGAGGCCTTGTGAATCATGTATCCCCATTGCATCCTTTTCATCTACCAATCACTCCAGCGTACTGGAGTTATATAGATAGAATGGGGCATGCTAAAGCTAGGCCGAAACAGCTGTAAGATTTTGTCCTTTCTACGGTTGCTAGATGTCCTTTTAAATTTGAAATTTCAATTGTTGATATGACATAGTATGTCATAAGTGTCTGTATATTGTCTTTATTGTCCTTTTGGTTGTAAAATAAATGGATTAATCAACAGAGTACAGTGTCTGCAAGTTTTATATATATATTTATAAAGCAACTGATTGCCAGGACACATTCATTCATCAACAGAGTAAGATGGAAGGCTTATTTTTTAGATAAAGGAGAACAACCAATCAATAACGCGGATGTTAACTCGCAGTATAAAAGGCTTTTCAGATCAAGAAGCAACCCTCCATACA
>NC_068990.1:54153241-54158086 GCF_001194135.2 Octopus bimaculoides
TTGTAGTTTGGAATCAGTAGTTCTTTGACTGCTATTTCTAAATTTTCAGTATGTTGGAGAAGCAACTCAAGCTAATCCCTGTATATTTATGAGTATATATATATATATATATATGTGTGTGTGTATGTATGTATGCATGTATACACTGTGCAATAAATATACTGTTGTCTAAATTACACAAAAATGAAAATAACACTGGCATCTCATTTTAACAGATATATTTACCAAAATTACATAAAAATATATTGAAATACTAAAGGGTAAATTTATTCAATAAAATCGCCATTGGCTTTTACCACAGCCTCCAGACAACTTCAGAATCTTCTGCAGTTCTTCTGGGTAGTCTCCTTGTTTAAGTTAGTGAATGCTGCCATAATCCTTGCCTTTAGATCATTTTCGGTGTTACAAGGAGTTTTGTTGGTCTCTTGCTCAACTGCACCCCATACATAACAATCAAGGGGTTTGCAGTCTGGGGAGTTAGGTGGCTAGATGTTAGGGGTGATATGGTCGCAGAAATTACCTGACAGCTATGACTGGTTCTCCTGCTTGTGTGGCATGTACGGAGTCCTGTTACCAGACATAGGGTCTTCCAGCAGCCACCCTCTTGACCCAGGGCAGTAGTACCTTTTCCAGGCACTTGATGCTGAGTCTGAGGTCATGTGGAAAGATGAATGGAGGCATAATGTTGTCATCACTAGTGATCACTCCAAACACCAGGATGTTGACTGGATGTTTAATTTTTATCACACTCAGTACATGTTTTGGGGACACGATAAGCCAACAGTTATTCTGTGTGTTCATCATCTGTACGTATATAAGTAAATGATGACAATTTACTCATCAATCCGTGTATATATATATATATATATATATATATATATATATATATATCCGATTCTTTCATTCAAGAAATTTGGAATTGTGTAAATGTATGAATTTTCAACATATACACACACACACACACAGAAAAATCTACCTTTTATAGATAAGATACATATTATATAGCTTGGACAATTTTCAGCTCTGATATATATTGTTTTCAAACACAATACATTCATGAGGGATATTATCTCTGAATAAATGATACAGTAAATTGCTTTACGATGATGTATTCTCTCTTTCATTTATATCAAACTCAACAAAACTTGTATAAGCATGTGGCTGACTGTGAATACATGATAATGACCAATGTGGCCAAAATGCATCTAGTGTTCCTGCTAGCCACTGCTGGGATGATTTTCATCTCCATCCAATATATAATGTGCTTTTGAACAATGCACACTCATAAGAGATGTTATGATAGGAGGAATACTGTAGTAAATCTGTCTTTCAAAGACATATGATAAATAGATGGCTATATATGTGTGTGAGAGTGTATACATGTATAGATGTGTATGTATGTATATATATATATATATATATATATATATATAATCTGCAATTTTATACATAAGTATTCAAGCTGACACACCAACCAAACACTTGAGGCTAAGATACAAAATCATCAAACCCAATTTGTCAACAACGATAATTAAAGTGAGTAGGATGTGAATCACTGAAGTACACAAAATGTACGAAGTCATGAAGTGAATTTCCATGAATAAGCTTACCACCTACATGATATAATACATACATACATGCATACATATATATATATATATATATACACACTCACACTTGTGATAACTGAGAATGTGATTACTCTTAATAAGTTGTTAAGAATTTATTGGATGGTTTCATCTTGACATTGTCTATTAAGGACACTATAGCAGAGCTAGTCTATCTGTCTCTGCAGCAAATTAAAAGAAATAATAATAATCACACTTAGAAGAGGTGCAGAGTTCAGTTCCACTGCATGGCACATCAGGCAAGTGTTTTCTACTTTAACCATGGGCTGACCAAATCATTGTTAGTGAATTTGATAAATGAAAACTGAAAGAAGTCTTGTCTTGACATCAGGTCATGGCTGTCAACAAGTGTTACCATTATATAAGCAACGTTGTTCATTTCCAGTCTTCCATGAAAAACAGGTCTGGCCATGGTAAATATCAATTCATTTGGAAAGTACTAAGGGTTGGTGAAAAGAAAGGCATCCAACTGTAGAAAATCTGCTTTGAAAAATTCTGTCTGATCCATCTAAGTATGGGAAAGTGGATGTTAAATGATGATGATGATGAGGAACTGAGCTTGCATGACATATATCAGGATACCAAAACTATATCACCCCCACCTATGTTGACGACACATTAATTATACACGAATGTCTTAATTTTCTTTTCTTTTCTTTTTTTTGTCACTCAACATCAACACTTTAAAATCTGTTAGCATTCATTAAATTATGTGCTGCAACACAGGACAACTTGATGGCTTACATTGAGAAATTGTTAGTTCTATCAACCACTGATTGATACAGTGGAGCAGAATGAATCCACCTCTTCATACATTAAGCAATCATAGTAGATATCAAGTAAGTGCTCCTATGTAGTCACTCTCATTACTAGAAACAGCAACCATACAAATACCTCTCAAATTACTTTCTTCTACCTTGAAAACAGGAAAGAGATGCATTATGTAATGTAGTCCTACATCCTTAATGAAGGATGGTCATGGCTAGAATGCTTTTGAACATACGTCTGCTCAAACAGAGGTGACATAATAATAACATCGTTAGAGCTGAGAATTTAAGAGTAATTAAGCATAACTGGATTTACTTGCTGTGATCATTCCACATTCCCCTATTTAAAGTCATAAATAGTAATAGTTTAGTAGATTACACACACACAAATTTATTGCTATATATATTTAAACTTTCCAGCCTGGTAGTGAAATTAGTTTATCTTCCTCATCGCAAACACTATGTCAAATCCTTCTAGAGCAGACAGTATCATTTTACCCATAAGCATTCAGATCACTCCATCAAATGTAATGCTTATTTATTCACATTGTTTTGAATTAACCACATATTATGTTGTGGCTTTGAGATTTTGATGAAGTGTAAAGTGATAGTGTTGATTTAGAACAACATTGTACAGTAGGTGTGAAACGCTGGGTATGGTCAGTTTGAGCATAAAACAGGTAGAATATTTGAGCCACACATGACTGATTTATTCAGCATTTTCCATGTTGACATAAGATTATAGAATTTGTTGAGCCTTCCTGTCTTGTTATGAAATAAGGTTTTTCGTTGCTTGTGGTCTTCACACACAATAAAACACTGAGTATCTGATGTAAACACTGTCACTGTTTTTGCTCACATAATTTCAGGTTTAGCCCCACTGCATAGTATCTTGGGCAAGTATCTTTTACCATAGCCCCAGGTTGACTAAAGCTTTGTGAGTGGATTTGGAAACTGAAAGAAGCTTGATGTACATATGCATGTGTGTGTGTATGTATACATGTATGTTAGTGTCTCTTTATCTTGATATTGTGACAGATGTAAACGAGTATCACTGCCATACAATTGTGTCCTTTGCTTCCAATCTTTTGTGAAGAACATCTGACTATGGGGAAATATTACCTAACTCGGAAACAGGTGAAGGATGGCAATAGAAAGAATATCTAGCCATAGAAAACCTACCTCAACAAATTCTGTCTGACCCATGCAAGCATGGAAAAGTGAACATTAAAACACGATAGGCTTCTATACAGTTTCCATATACTAAATTTCACAGATAAAGCCTAGGTTAGCCCAAGCCTATAATAGAGGACACATGTCTAAAATGGCATGCAGTAGGATTGAACGCTAAGCCACATGGTTACAAAGTGAACTTCTTAAATCCACAACTGTCTGATATAATTTATATAACCAAAGTAACAAGGAAACCTCTATGTAGTAAGACCTGCTAGAAATATCCCCCAAATTATATCCTAGTCTTGAAAACATAAAGGACACATTGGATAATGTATTTTTATGTCCCTCTAGAAAAACTGGATGGTTCAGGTTGGAACAACTTTACTTAGGTAAGCTCGATCTGGGATGACCAGTGGCTAAGAAATAACAATACTCCCTCATCTGAAATTACTAGATTCAGCAGACAATAGAATCACATTGATAATTAATGAAGCCATCTAAAATTACAAATCTTTATTTTATTCCACAATAATGATGATGACATTTTTGGGGATGCGGTGCAGTATGTTGATTTTGCCTAACATCTTTTCAGAGTTGATAAAATAAGTACCAGTTGAGCACCAAAATTGATGTAATCAACTAGACTCCCCTCCAAAATTCCAAGCCCTCTGCCTATAGTAGCAAGGATTGTTATTATTATTTAAGGGGGGAAACTGGCAGAATTGTTAGCAGGCCAGGCAAAATACTTAGCAGCATTTCATCCATCGTCACCTTCTGAGTTCAAATTCTGCTGAGGTTGACTTCACCATTCATCCTTTCAGGGTCAATAAAATAAGTATCAGTTGATCACTGGTATCAATGTAATCAACTAACCCTCACTACTAAAATTGCTGGCCTTGTGCTAAAATTTGAAACCATTTAAGGTGACAAACTGGTAGAAATATTAGCATACTTAGTAGCATTTTGTCTTTCTCTGCATTCTGAGTTCAAATGTCACCAAAGTCGACTTTGCCTTTCATCCTTTTGGAGTTGATGATAAATAAGTACCAGTTGAGTACTGAGGTCAATGAAATTGACTTATCCCTCCCCCAGACTTTTGGGCCTTGTGCTTGTAGTAGAAAGGATTATTATTATTTTTACTAAGATGGCAATCTGACAGAAATCCTAAGCATGTTTAGTGGCATTTCTTTTGGCTTTAAGTTCTCAGTTCAAATTCTGCCAAGGTCAACTTTGTCTTTCAGAGTCAATAAAATAAATACCAGTCAAGAATGGGG
>NC_068990.1:54158100-54171244 GCF_001194135.2 Octopus bimaculoides
GAAACAATTAAAGGTGGTGAGCTGGCAGAATGATTACCATGCCGGAAAAATGCTTAGCAGCATTTCTTTTGGTTCCTTACACTCTGAGTTCAAATCCTACTACTGCATCTTTCTTCCACCCAGACTCTCTCTCTCGTCTAATCCAATTCTTGGTCACCTGAGCAAATGTACAGACCCCAGCATATTGAGTACTCTCAATACTTCTTGCCTTGCTGCTGAAATCTCCCTGCCCCCCAATCCCACTTCTATTTCCCCTCCCTAGCCTACATGTCTGTCTTCTCTGAGCACTTTCTACATTGTCCAGTGTACAAGGCACCACTATTCTTGTACTGACAACAATGAAAAGCTGACATATGGGCTCCCTCCAAGTGACAAGTGAATTAAGGGATCTTTCTAATTTTGATACAATGCATGCAGTGTACAAGTAAAGTGGTTGGCTAGCTGAGCAGAGAATGCACAGGGTTCTGAGGTCTCTTTATTCATCCTCCCTACAGTTGGTACTGTGAAAAAATGTTCCCAGTCCACTCTGTAAAGTGGTTTGTAAGAGGAAGGACATTCAGCTGTAGGAACCAAGCCAAATTATACATACAAGCATCAGTGTATAGAGGTAGCAGCTCCTTGCTGGAGATGACTCAGACCATGACATCATCATCATTTAATGTCTGCCTTCCATGCTGGCAAGGGTTGGACAGTTTGTCAGGAGCCAGCCAAGTAGGAGCCTGCACCAGACTTCTGTATCTGCTTTGGCAGTGTTTTTATGGCTGGATACCCTTCATAACACCAACCACCCAGCAGAGTGGACTGAGTGCTTTTTACATGGCACAGGCAAGGTCAATTTTGGCATGGTTTTTACAGCTGGATACTTTTTACATGGCATCAGCACTGGCAGGCTCACCAAGTAACTTACAAGACAAAGATCCTTTGAGAGGGGAGGTGGCATTAGAGGAAGTGATCTTGTCAGATGATGAAAGGTTATAGTGACAGAAACAGGTGTCATGCTGAAGAGGAGATACATGGTAGAGAAAGAAAAAGAGAGAGAGAGAGAGAAAATGAGGATGGAAACAAGCATGCTGCTGTAAAGGAGATACATGGTTACCCACCCTGAAGGAAGAGCAGGAGAGAGATGGTGGCAAAGTGCTAGGCATAATCACAAGGGACAGGGATCAGAATATAAATGAGATGGTCGAGTAAAAGAAGAGAGATATAGATGGTGGTAAGTGCCAGGGCATACCTTTGAGGTACGGAAGTCATAATATAAGTGGCAGCACATAGCCAAAGAAGCGGGAGTTGAAAATGGGGGGAGGGCAATGTAGTGAGTGGTGAAAACCTGGGTATATAGAGGGGCTGGGCTACCGGATAGCAATGATAAAGTGAACACGGCCATGAGGACAGGATTGGGGAGTGAGCAATAAGTAGAGTGCATGAAAAAGAAGAAGTGAGGAAGAGATGTAGTTTGGTTTGTTGGAGTAGGGTGTGTGATGTTTTCTTGTTATGTGTGGGAGGAATACACAGTACTTCTAAGAACTCAGGTTCGCTGACGTGGGTGGGTTTTCTCAAGAACCTCATATCACCAGACATCTCAATTCATTGTCATTTCCTCCTTGAGGCCCAACATCCTGAGATCAGTCCTTACCACTCCATTTCATGTCTTCCCGGGTCTCCCTCTTCCACAGATAGCACCCATTTTCAGTGATCAGCACTTCTCTATATAGTTGTCTTCATCCATACTCACCACATGTCCAAACCAATGTAGTCCTCTCTCTTGCATGCTGCATTTGATTTTTCTTATGCCCAACTTTTCTCTCAATACATTTACACTTTGTTGTACATGCCCATTGATGTTGCACAACCAGTAAAAATGATAATGATACACACACACATACACACATGTATATATACACCCTGAACCACGCTAATAGCTTAGGAATGAAATTTAGGATTTAGTAGTTTTCTGTGAATCGATTTTGATAAAACTTTTTCCAGCTGGTTTGCACACTATGGCAACACTATTGTTTTGTTTTCATTATTCTGTGTAACGTCCTTTCCTTTTTAATTCAGATTCTTCAGTTTTGGGGTGAACCAGGCTAATAGCATCTCTCCTCCCTAAGAACAATGGGACGTGGAAAAGGCCTTAACGATGAAGAAAAGTCAGTCATTGTCAAGGAAAGTGCTAAAGGCACCTCTTTTCATGTCATTGTGGAGAAGTTAGGTATGTGGACACAGATGATTCCTGAAGGACTCCTTGCCAAGGAAGAAACAATCTGATTGTGGGACTTCAAAGACTCTGACAGCTAGAGATTTAAGGAATATTAGCCACAAGTTACATGGGAAACCTGGACAAACAAGCAAAGCCATTTTCACTGCCTCACATACCAGAAATCGCATCCTCGGGACCATGGCTTCTGTGCAAGAAACTCTGAAACTGCCTCCTTTAACGCCCTGTCACAGGAGTTTGAGGCTTCAATGGGCCCAAAAGTACATGACATTAGATATGAGTTGTATTCTGTACACTGACAAAACCAGAGCGACCCTTGACAGATCTGAGAGTTGGGTGTATTTTGGAGATGAGCATCACCAACGTTTACAACATCAACAACAGGGTGGCAGAATCATGTGGGCTGGTATCATTGGGTTTAGACTTGTTGGCCCAGTTAGGGTGCCTGAAGGAGGTCTTGGATCCCTGGCTAGATGACATACTACTGTCACTTCTAAGGAATCTCATATTCATGCATGACAATGCACCCTCCCACTCTGCTACGACCACCCAAACATTACTAGGGTCTTACGGCATACAAGATGAAAGGTTGACGGTGTGGCCAGCAACATCTCCAGATCTCAACCCTATTGAAAATTCTTGGTCCATCATTAAACAAGATGTTTATGCCAATTTACGTCAAAAGATGTCTTATGGGCAACCATCAAAGGTGCAGCAGAGGTAGTCAAACCTGCTACTATTAAGAAATTGGCAGATTCCATGACTAATAAGGCTTTTGAAGTTATCCATTAAATTGGCACTCATGCGGCTAAATAATTCATTATGTCAATAAATGTTATAATATTATTATGGTTTTGTTAAATATATACTCAATGTATGCTTAATATGTATCACTACCCTTCATCTTCTGAAAAAAATGTCTAGATGGGCTCTTTTCATTGAAAAGTTATTAGCGTGGTTCACCCAAAAACTGAAGAATCTGGAATAAAAAAGAAAGGACGTTACACAGAATAATGAAAACATAACAATAGTGTTGCTATAGTGTGCAAACCAGCTGGAAAAAGTTTTATCAAAATCCATTTACAGGAAACCGATAAATCCTAAATTTCAGTCCTAAGTTATTAGCATAGTTCTGGGTGTAGTTTGGCCAATGTTTAAAACATTTGTCAGCAGCGGAAGAGTTTTTGTCTAAACATGTTTTCGTTTGGTTTTCCTTTAGACATAATGATTTCAAAAAATATTTCCTCACTAGTATTGTTGTTTAATCTGTCAACCTAAAACAAGCAAATCTATGATCAAGGACATTCCATCAATGACTATCCCACTTTGCGTTCAGATAGAGTTTTTATTTGCGACCATGTTATTGTGTCCTCTTCAAAAGGTGTAATTTGAGTGAAATATAACTGCTATTTCTAACATGTAGAATGACTACACAGAAGTCTTCCTTGGTGACTTGCCTTATCTGTGTATCTTTATTGAGTTTCAAGTTCAATTAAAAAATATTTAACCTTTTCATTCTAATTAATATTGAAAATAATGAAGAATTTAGTAAAATTACTTGTTATTTTTGAATGAATTAAAACTTCATCTCGAATTGGGAGCAGGTAAAACCATTCATCTAAAGTTGAGTTTTCACTGAAATAATGATCATTTTAACTAGTGAATTTCTTAAATATATTTGTTTATCATAATTTGTGTAAATCAGATACATTGAACACACAAATGACCTGTCTAGGTGAGCAGCAACCACTACTATGAGATCGTTCTGACTGCAAACTGGTGATGATGATGATGATGATGCAGTAAAGTTTGGTATATACAGTGGCATTTATTATCCATCACCTGGTCATTGTGGGTAGTGAATTGGTAGAGTGTCAGATAAAACATTTTGCAATATTTCATTAGGTCAATTCATGATCAGAGTTGTGTAAGTTAAAATAACTGTCTTTAATCCCTACCAGATTCACACATGTCTGAGTGGACATCATTAATGCTCAGTAGATATGACAAAAGTTTATCTGCAAGAAACACATATATAATGATGGGAGGGGGAAGGAAAAACAACAACATTCTTATATATTTTACAGAATCAATATATTTTCAAATTGAAAATCAAATCTATTTGAAAGACTTCCAAAGATTTTTAAAAAAACCATCACCAATGTTTAAAAAAAAGTTACATTCAATGAGGTAATCTGGTAATAAGAATTAGAAAATGAAGAAAATTTTGATTATATGAAGCCCCAAAGTGAAATACTGGGTTTTTCAGAAGCATGCAATAAATGAATATGGGGAGAAAAAAATTACAAACAAAACAAAACAAAACAAACAAAAAAAAAGAAACTAGAACATGGCATGCAAAGAAAGAGAAGAGAAATATTTCTTTCTTTTACAAGTTATGAGATAATTAGGGATGAAAGCACCGCCAACATTGGAGTCAACAGCAAATAAATTTACTTTCCTACACAAATCTCAATTATTTTTTTCTCTGATATATCATCAATTTATTAAGACTTATCTGAAAATACAGTATTTTTGGCAATAAAGGTATTGTATTTTTATATATAAAATGAGAAGAAAAATATACGTATATATGTTAGTGTTTGTATATATAGTTTTCTGAATTCAAATCAATGTCTGAAGTAGACAGTTGAAAAGTTTGGCATATAAAGCTGGAAGACATGCCATTAACAATTGTTGGCCCCAATATCAAATAAAAACAGAATCCCACATGTTTACTGCGCTTAACATCATTTTTGTGGAAAAAAGAGTAAGCATCTAAATAAAGAGTACATGAAAAAAAAAAAGATAATGGAAAACAGAAGTGTTTCTGTATTGATTATCAACTAACTGCATTTCACATAAAAATGTTCATAAAAGAAACAAACAATTTGGAAGAAAACTCAACATAAATTCTGTATGAAGGATTGTATGTTATGGTTTCTCTGAAGCTTGGTGGGTGGGATGCAGAATATTACATATCAGACACAATCGGCTCTTAAAAGTCACCCAATATTTTTAACAGGGAAATAGAGAGTGTGTGTGTGTGTGTGCATCAATCATAGGTGTAGATGTCGCTGTGTGGTTAAGAAACTGTGGTCTTAGTTCAGTCCCACTGCACAGCACTTTTGGCAAGCATCTTTTACAATAGGTAGGAAATACTACCTTGCTTAGAAACAATGAAACAATTGAGGGTTAGCAACAAGAAGTGCATCCAACCATAGAAAAATTTGCCTAAACAAATTCCATCTGGGATGTAAGATGATGATGATGTGTGTATATATATATATATACACCAATAGAAGTGAGCACCAGAGATGGTGATGATCATTTCAAGAGAAAGACAGCAGTCACTGAATCAGTAGCAATCCAGTCAAAATAGCTTTTAAACCCTGATTAAAATATAATTAACAGAAGGTATGGCTGTGTCATTAAGAAACTTGCTTCCCAACCATGTGTGCATGGCACCTTGGGCAAGAGTCTTCTATTATATCCCCAGGTCAACCAAAGGCTTGTGAATAGATTTGATAGAAAGAAACTGAAAGGCCAGCATGTGTGTGGGTGAGTGTGTCTGCGTGTACCCTTGATTTGACATCACATGATGTTT
Source organism: Octopus bimaculoides (assembly GCF_001194135.2). Classification (NCBI taxonomy): domain Eukaryota; kingdom Metazoa; phylum Mollusca; class Cephalopoda; order Octopoda; family Octopodidae; genus Octopus; species Octopus bimaculoides. The sequence continues at coordinate 54,163,923 of NC_068990.1, forward strand.
GTAAACAAACATCACTGATCACTGTCTTACAAGTGATGCTATTAACTTTCCAGTCTGGCTTTGGTAAATATTACCTTGCTTGGAAACAGGAAAGGCATCCAACTATAGAAAAGTCTTCCTCAACAAGTTCCATTGAACTTATGCAAACATAGAAGAGTGGACAGATGACTAATAAGAATCAAAACTCTGTAAAATGGAGTTTTAGAGTTGTTTTTATCGAATCCATGATGAAAATGTTGTGATCCTTAAAAGTTAAAAAACTAAACTCCAACAAATGTTAGCAAATCAAAGAACTAACAACCTGTTAAATTAATTACAAACTCATTAAAGACAAAAGACTGTCTACCAACAGCTGAGGAAAAATAAAACTGACATACTTTATCCTCTTATATAATGCTAACAGTTGAAATCAGGAAACTGCCTGGAAAGTTCTGTGAAATAAATAATGTACACACTCCAAAGATACTGTGATCATTAAATTTGCTGCTGATTGTAAGCCAAATTCCATAACCACTAAACCATGAGCTATCACATGTGGGAAGGGAATTAAAAATAAATAATATTCATGCTAGGTGTTTTCCTCCACTATTAAGCAATTAAAGTATCTTAGTAAACTAAGGAAATAAACTCACCAAGGAAACAATGCAATGCTGATGGCAAATGTGAGCTCATCACTTGCCACTAATGTCATAAAATGCCTCTTAGTCTCAAAACTAAAGAATGTCAAGCAATAATATGCTTGATTCCACTTCTACAAATGCAACGTTTGTAGAAATGGAATCAATGCAATATTTGAAGCAAATATATTTCTTTATTGCTGTATGTGTCTGTGATACTGTTTAGTAGAAGAAAAAAAAGTTTAAATCATGCACACACACACACAAACACTTTCTCTCTCTCTCTGCTTGTCAGTAGATAAAAAAAATTCATGCAAACAATTTCAGAGTTAGTTTCCTCTCTCTGTAGAATATCTGTCTACCTTTTATGATTGCTTCAGTAGTTTTGTAGATGACAGTTGCATTGAATATGTAAGAATAAAACCAACTGACAAATTTTTTAAAATCTTTGTAGCACTTTAGTTTTAATGAAAAACAGAACAAAGAAACATTAATCACAATTTAAGAAGAGAAAATAAGAAAACTCTAGAAATAATGTTCCTATAGATAAAGAACTACAACAAAGATAAATGCTCTAAGTAAATGAAATAGGGATTCTATATATATATAGAAAAAAGGGTGGGGAGATCTGAATTTTTCAACAACCAAATACTTCTGAACATTATCAGAAAATACCCCACTTTTTACTGTTAGAAATCTAACAACTGATGTTTGGACTATTGGAAAATAGTCAAAAATAAATCTAACACGATATGGTCCTTTTTTTTTTAACAGGAAATTTTGCAGTATGATGAGAAGAATTTTCAATTTTCTGTGAAGCAGTGTTTACAGCAGTGAGTACCTGCAGGTTTCTGGGTGAGGCGCAAGTTGGTAAATTGGAAGTGGGTTGATAACATTTCCAGGAAGATTGGAAGTGTGTATCTGTCATAGCTCCAACTCCTTCTTGGTTATTTTCTTCATTGTTTTTCCAACAGGTGGCAGGAATCACATGACCAGTTTCAACATTTTCTAATTTCACTTTCACCAATGGCATCATAGTTTTCTGTTCAGCTTGGGAATAGCCAGGGTCATTCACCTCTTCTTTGACTCTCACTAAAATTAAACAAACAAATCAAATTTGTTACTTATTATTATCTCAGACTTTGAGTTATTAATAATAGTTTGGTAAATTATTTGGGAGAAGTGATTTTGATATTTTAGAGCTTTAACAGCTCTAAAATGAAGATGTATTATTACTGATAGCAATTTAATGTTCATAATTCCTTGCAGCAAACTGTATATAAAGGGATTAAACATACGATTACATAAATACATGTTTCATTTTTTGAGTAAGAAATAACTTTTAAAAATGGATCTTATATATCATTGCTATTATGTAAAAGTGTCATAAGTCCAAAATGTTGCTTTTTCAGAAGATGAAAAAATAGTTTCACCATTCCATAGCAAAATCTGACAATTTTTGATATCTTGGCATCTGAAGCAGTTGGAGATATGATAGTTTGACCAAAAGAACCAGCTATTGCAAGCAAAAATAAATATTGAAAAAATAAAAACGCATTTGGTCAAACTTGGACATACGACAGTTTGACATAATAGCGAAGGAAGGAAGGGAGGGAGGGAGGGATGTATGTATGTATAGACACAATAATGACAGTATGGTGTGCAGAAGCTCATTTTGCAACCATATGGTTTCAGGTTCAGTTCCTCTGTACAGCACTTTGGACAAGTGTTTCCTATTATAACCCCAGGCCAAACAATGCCTTGTGAGTAAATCTGGTTGATGGAAACTGTGTTGAAGTCAATTTTATGTTTTTCTTGATGTTTTTGTTTGTTCCACACAGACATCACTTGACAACCAGTGTTGGTTTATTTACATCCCTGTACTGTAACTTAGCAGTTCAGCATAAGAGATGGATACAATAAGTACCAGATTTTAAAAATAAATATTGGGGTCAATTTGTTCAACTAAACTTTAGTATGGCTGCAATCCAATGATTGAAACAATCTAAAAATAAAAGATATATAACTATATATAATATGAACTGTTGAACATATTAGACAGTGAAACTACTGTAGAAGCTAATTACCTTAGATGCACAGGCCAGGAAGTCAGACTAACAAAGAAGAGATATACTACCAACTATATTAGTAGATTATTGTTAGACTACATAGTGCACCTACTTCTGTTTTGGTTTTCTAAATCAAAACTCTAAGATATTAACCAATAAATTTCATCAAACCATTAAGTCATCACCTCACCTTTATAATATCAGTATATTGCTAGTATTATTCAATCAACCTTGAAGTCGATGGAATAATTAAATACTAGTGCACCTACTCATACATAATTTAACTTCGAAATTCTAAAGACATACATCTGAGAGGCAGGCTCTTAACAACACTTGCCGATCACTGGTCACAATTGAATTAAATCCTTGCATTAATTTTTCTCAACCATTACTTTAAATACACTCCGCTTCTGTCAACTTACTGACCATGCAGTGCCCTCTATCAAAACCTATATGTTATATGTAACTCTTCTATCAATTTCTTATCTGATCTTATTTTCTGCCTCAAGTTGCACATCTGCAAGAATTCAAACTGAATGTTAACATCATTTACCTATGATTATTCCTTAGTCTTTGAAGGCCTGAAAATGCTATGAACTTGCACAATCTCTTCCAAAAGTAATAAAATATAGTCTTGTTCACTACCATTTGTGTAAAACTCTACAATAAAAGAATTTTGGAAAAAATTGTTCAAATCTTACCTTGAGGTTTTAATGAAGAATCATCAATATAACAGTGATCTAACAGAAATTTGTGTTTGGGACATGATGTAACTGGCAATGATTGGATGGACTCGGTCACTTTTGGGAAAAAAGGATTCTGTGGTGTCAAATGAGGATTTTGAATTAGAAGAGGAACTTCAGCTGGTGGTGTAAGAGGTACTACAGTGGGTGCAGCACACTGAAGTAAATTGATGGTGGGTTGTGTGATGGTAACAGCAATAGGTGTGGTGACTGGAAGTTCAGGTGGTGAGCTAATGGAGACAACAGGAAGTGGTACAGGACAAGAAAGTCTGTCAGACCGAGTTAACTGGGTCAAGGCATCAACAGCATCAGCAGTAGGGTTAGAATATGATGAAGTGTCACAAGGAGTCTGTGTTACAGGTGGAGCTCGAATTGTTCCACGGTGGAGCTGTAGTAATGTATTGGCTACTTCACTATCGCTGATCAAAGTTTCAGAACTGTCGGATTCAGAAAGGCTATTACAAGACATGGAAGAATCCACTGAATGGTTTCTTTTTGGAGGGCTCTTTGGTCTGATTTCTCTATAGAGAGATTTTTGTTTGTCATCTTCTTTATCTTCATTAAATGGACAATTTTTCTCTGTAAATAAACAAAAACAAAACATTTCTTTTAAGGTTGGTATAAAACCACAGAAAAATTATGGATACCACCTGGAATTTAAATTTTGGCTTCAGATTTGGTTCATCCAGAAATTATTATTACACTATTATGCTACACCTCACGCTATATAAGGCACTTTTTAACCATTTACGAAATAATTTGTGCCAAAAGAATTGATATAATTGTCTAAATGAAACTTGCTATACAGCAAGAATTTATTTTATCACAAGCAAATCAAATCTGACAAAACTTGATGCCTTGCAATATTGAATATCTGAGTTCATGACTAGCTCTCTACCCAGTGCTAAACCCACTGCTTATTTGCTTCTATGTTTGTGTAAGTATGGGAATCATCATAGTAAGACAAAGATACTCTACATATGCAGGGAAGTGACACATTACATACATAGCTTGTTTTACAGATGCAGTGATTACACTGTGTAACAAAATTCAATTCTTTTTTGTCTTTGGTCAGTAAGTGTTGTTTCTTATTTGCTTCTATCTAGAAATCAAAAGAAATGACTATTATTCCCTTCAAACTTTGCATTTGTGACCTGGACATCAACATTTTGAAACTGACCTATTATCCATTACATTTCAGATGGATTCAGCACTGAGCTGCTGATACAGAAATAGTATTATAGCAAATATTCTGCTCAATACCACAGATTTGCTGGTCTTGACCATAACCAGTTGAGTATGTACCTTAGTAACTGACAAAATGTGCATCTCTGATCAGGAGTAGTGGGGGAGCATCATAGCCATGTATTGAGAGGGACTTTTTGAGGTTTGAATAAATACAAGAAAAGCAAAGTTTGAAGGAAATGTTAGCCATTTTTCATACTTTATAGGGGAAAGCAAATAGGAAAAAACAGCTGCTACCCAAGGACAAAAATCATGTTACACAGTGTTATTACAATGACTTTTGTCTAGCTGGACACAGACAGACCTTCATACATTAGTGTAACTTCAGTAACACTTGACTTTTGTGTTGCTGTTTTACTAACGTTTGTAATGTCAAGGTATGACCAGACACTTCCAAACTATACCTGAACTATACCTTAGCAACCAGATCACATCATCAAAGTATGACCAGATACTATACACTTCTATTTTTATATTAAACTTAGTTTAGGAGAGTTGAGCTAAACTCTGTAGTTATCAATGTCAACTCAAACCATTCTCCACTAGATAGAGTCTCTTTTATATTTATACAAATGAGTCAGTTTGCTAAACTGTGTATATCTGTGAGAAATTACTTTTCAAATTAAAAAATCAAATTACGAACAATAACGAAGCTTAATTTTTCTTTCCACAACGCTGGAATATCAATTAACCCTTAAGCATTTAAACTAGCCATATTTGGCCCAAATATTCTACTTGTTTTATGTTCTAACAGGCCAGATCCAGTCTATCACACCTAGCCTACAATGTCATTCTAAAACTAGACAGTCAAATCAACAAAATCTGAGAGATATGCGATAATGCATGATTAATTTGTTCCAGTTGATTTGATCAACGGAATAGCCTGCTTGTGAAATTAATGTGTAAATAGCTGAGCATTAAAGACATGCATACCTTTAATGTAGTTCTCAAGAAGATTCAGACACAGGATGACAACGCTGGCCTTTTGAAATACAAGTACTATTAATTATTGCCAGCTGAGTGGACTGGACCAACATGGAAAAGTGTTTTGCTCAAGGACACAATACACTACTGAGAATCAAACTCGCAACCATATGATAGAGAGCCAAATACCCTAATCACTAAGCCATACATCTTCACTAAATAGGCCTTACATTTGACAGAGTAATTTGAATGTTAAAGGATTATATTATGGAGAACATTCTGTGGGTGTCTACATCATTATTTAACAAAGAGACAAGTCAAAGAACATATACTCACTGTTACAAAAGAATTGGTAAACTTTGTAAGCATTCGTACCACCCTTATGGTTTAAATCAGAGAGTTCTTTGCAATCGGGTAAACTGTTTAAGGCACAGCGAAATGTTGCTTTAAAGCGTTTTGTGTTGGGCTTGTCTTCTGTTGGTACAAACCTGCCTGCAATGGAAACATTGATACATTATTGCTTTATGGATTTAACCAAATGACTTGTTATGGCTACATCACTTACAAACACAGCAGAACTGTTCCTAAACACAGAGACATTAAAAAAATTTTTTTTTACCTGGAAACGCTAAATTTTAAAATTTCTCTCTTATGTGAGCTAAATTAATCACAAAAGATACAAGCTAATCAAAAACCAATAGCAGCCAAATATCCTTCAAATTGTGCTCTACCATCTTTACAAAAGATGAAGTTATAAGTAAACCTAAAAAGTTGGAGTGGTCACAGATGGAATGTCTTTAATTATAAGATTTAGTTGGTCTAGGTTGATCTAGAGTTAAACAAAACAGACTGAATACAGAACATTCGATATCACCTGCCTCAAACATATTACACAATGTTATCACATAAACATGACACATTTTCAGCATGAAATATGGCACAGCTAGCAAGTTGACTGAAAGTGGAACTTTCCCACCAGTTAAGTGTATAAGTCTGAATATGGTGAATAAGTGTATAGATCTGAGTATTGTGAATTCTAAGTGTTCTGATAAAGTTGAAGGTTACAATGTGAGAAAAAATTATATCTCAGAGAAATCAAAGTACTTACTAATGTGAAAATCCAAATTTATTAACTTTCTCAGAGAGAATGACATTAACTATCTACAGCTAGAAATACCATTTTGTATCATCATCATCATCGTTTAACATCCGCTTTCCATGCTAGCATGGGTTGGACGATTTGACTGAGGACTGGTGACACCAGATAGCTACACCAGGCTCCAATTTGATTTAGCAGAGTTTCTACAGCTGGATGCCCTTCCTAATGCCAACCACTCCGAGAGTGTAGCGGGTGCTTTTACGTGCCACCGGCACGAAGGCCAGTCAGGTGGTACTGGCAACAGCCACGCTCAAAATGGTGTATTTTACGTGCCACCTGAGAATGTATGTCTATGTGAATCCCTAAAACTCGAGAACTACACAACTAATTTCATTCAAATTTTACACATGCCTTACTTAGGGTCCCGGTTGTGTTTTAGTCAAAAAAAAAATGTTTAACTTCTTGCATAGTTTGAGCCCACAGCAACATAATATCTCATCCACTATTTAAGTATTACGTGTTAAAAATGAAACAAAAACACTCATGTCAAATACTTTCACTTTGAAAACGAAACTATTCCACTAACTGAAACAATCACATTTCGATACTGTAATGACAGATACTT
>NC_068990.1:54171294-54173469 GCF_001194135.2 Octopus bimaculoides
ATATATATATATATATATATATATATATATATATATATAGAGAGAGAGAGAGAGAGAGAGAGAGAGATGTATATGTATACATATAGATGTATATGTACACGTATATGTATATATATATATATATAGATCTATATGCATACATGTATACATATGTGTAGATGTATATATATAGATGTACATGTAATATCTACACATATATACATGCATACAGATATCTATACATATATACACCCATTAGTCATTTGTTTTCTTATCCAAAACTACGTCAGAAGTACTGAATGGATGGAAATTATATTCTATACATAATGGCCATAACCCCCATGAAAATTCATATATTTTTGATGTTGATGAAATTTTAACCATACATATTACACACAAATAAAGTAATATTTCTAAATTTTCTTCTTAGAAGTTACCAAGACCCCTTCATAGGGACTTCACACCCACAATTTAGTCATTTTTCCTAAGCAAAAACGAATACAGTTGTACCATTGGAAGCTATAGGGTCACCCGAATGTAACAGATGAGCATTATTTGTAATTCAACGGTACAACAGTGTAAGACTATCCTTTCAGATATACTTACATTGTGATTTCTGCAATGTGGTGCATAAATTGTCAAGTAAATGAGACTCATCTTTGCCTCCACTGATTCACTTGCAAAGTGTTGAGTAAAATTATTTCGTTGCAGACCTCCTTTGAGTCTTTTTATTATCACTGCAACACATATAGTCCCCAGTTGGTAACATTGATTTCAAGGCCTTCCCAGATGAGTTACTGGTTGTTTTAAGACATTTATTGATTGTAAATATTTTCTGCCCAGTTACCTATCGGTAGAGTGGTCATTTGCAAACTCCAGAGGCGACACTTTCATTTCCCTTTACTCCAAACGTCACACGTTGTTATTTCAATTGGGTCATGCCCTTCCAATTGCTATAGATCCATAACACATCTTACAGCTGTGCCTGTCATCTGTATGGTGAGGAATCCTACATTGGGGAGTAGTAACGACTACGCTACGGTGGCTGACTGATTATCATGATCATTTGTCTTTTGGTTTCCTCAACAGGTCTTTCCAAGTGGAGTTTAGTGTCCAATGAAAGAAGGAAGGTATGCATAAGTGGACTGGCTGAGGCCTTAGATTTAGGTCTCACTTGGCTTGCCGGTCTTAGGTCAAAAAATTTTTTAACTTCTTGCATAGTTTGAGCCCACAGCAATATCATACCTCCTCCACTATTTCAGTATTACATGTCAAAAGTAAAAAATAATAACATCACTCTACTGTAATGTCAAATACTTTCACTTTAACACTGAAACTATTCCACTATTTCAGTATTATCTGTCAAAAGTGAAACAATAACATGTCGCTACTGTAATTTCAAATACTTTCACTTTGAAACTATTAAAGTGAGACTATACTCTCACATATATACAGGCATACTATAAGACCCAAGTTAAAAACATTCCCAACAATTCAACTTCTCTGGTTGACATTAACACACCCACCCCCAATAGGGGCCTTCATTCCCACATTATAGAGCTCCATTTTTCAGGAGGAAAATCCTTTTTACAGGTTTCAAAAGACTGAAATTTTGGAATATGTGCATAAAGATCAATAGTATGGGATACATGTCTCATGATTAGAATTTTTTAGGGTGTGTAAAGAGGGAAAGAACCCTCATGTGCAATTTTGATGAAATTCGAATCATATGTATTCCAGTTCTTTACAGAAAATATAACAGAAAAGTCTCATTCTTCAATTGCATGTAACACGGGCAACACTGGGTATCTCTGCTAATATCATCATCATCATCATCGGTGTTTAAAGTCTGCTTTCCATGCTAGCATGGGTTGGATGATTTGACTGAGGACTTGTGAAACCAGATGGCTACACCAGGCTCCAATCTGATTTGGCAGAGTTTCTACAGCTGGATGCCCTTCCTAACGCCGACCACTCAGAGAGTGTAGTGTTTGCTTTTACGTGCCACCGGCATGAAGGCCAGTCAGGCGGTACTGGCAACGGCCACGCTCAAAATGGTGTATTTTATGTGCCACCCGCACAAGAGCCAGTCCAGGGGCACTGGCAACAATCTCTCTCGAAAGTCCTTACACATGCCGCGGGCACAAGTGCCAGAAAGGCGACGCTGGGCACAGGTGCCTTCACGATTTCGCTTTT
>NC_068990.1:54173617-54174103 GCF_001194135.2 Octopus bimaculoides
CTTGCCGGGTCTTCTCACGCACAGCATATTTCCAATTGGCAGAGTTTCTACAGCTGGATGCCCTTCCTAACGCCGACCACTCAGAGAGTGTAGTGTTTGCTTTTACGTGCCACCGGCATGAAGGCCAGTCAGGCGGTACTGGCAACGGCCACGCTCAAAATGGTGTATTTTATGTGCCACCCGCACAAGAGCCAGTCCAGGGGCACTGGCAACAATCTCTCTCGAAAGTCCTTACACATGCCGCGGGCACAAGTGCCAGAAAGGCGACGCTGGGCACAGGTGCCTTCACGATTTCGCTTTTCCCAATAAGTCTTCGCAAGCTGAGTTTCGTGTCCAATGGAGGAGACGACGTTGGCATGGGTGCCAATCGTTGAATTTAAACTCAACTTCGATTTCACTTGCCTCAACAGGTCTTCGCAAGTAGAGTTTAGTGTCCAATGAAGGAAGGTACGCATAAGTGGACTGGCTGAGGCCTTAGATTTAGGT
>NC_068990.1:54174113-54189314 GCF_001194135.2 Octopus bimaculoides
TACGCATAAGTGGACTGGCTGAGGCCTTAGATTTAGGTCTCACTTGGCTTGCCGGGTCTTCTCACGCACAGCATTTGGCAGAGTTTCTACAGCTGGATATATATATATAGTGGGTGAGAGATGTGTGCAAATGGATAATGGTATACTTGCACTTAGTGACTCAGAGAAGAAAGACAAGTGGAGATGCCATTATGAAAGGTTATTAAATGTGTAGAATGATTGGGAAAAGGAGAATCTTTCAAATATCAAACCAATTGAAAGACCAGCCACCAGAGTTGATAGCAGTATAATAAATAAGACAATTTATCTCTTTCTTCCTTACTCTACCACCTCATCTATTCTCTGATCTTTGTTACTTCCTGGCATTTCCCCACCATCTCTCTCCTGCTCTCTCCCTTGCTTTTCCCTCTGGCTAGGTACCAAGTTTCTCCTTTACATTAGCACACCTATTTCTGTCCTCTTTCTTGTACTTCCTCCAAAGCAAGACACCTGTTTCTGCCTCTCTGTCACACTCTAACCTTTTATCATCTGACACTAGATCTCCTCCTCCAATTCCTGCTCCTCTCTCTAAATTCCTTATTTTGCAAGTTACTTGGTGACCCTGCCAGTGCTGGTACCACAGAAAAAGCATCTAACCATAAGAACCCTGTCAAAACAGGTAATGTAGCCTAGGGTAGTCTTCTACCTGGCCGGCTCTTGTCAACCATCCTACCCATGCATGCATGAAAGACAGACATTAAACAATGATGATGATGATATATATATGAGGCGTGTTCAAAAAAGAATCTGACTTAATTTTTTCCTGCCAAAACTAATGCTGCATGGGCAAAATCCTTTGGGTGGGAAGTAATGCCACCCTTCCTGCATGTGTGAGAAAATTTTCCTAACTTAAGTCAGTTCCCAGCTGTTACACCTAGAGTACAGATGTGCAGTGCATGCTTGTTGGATTTTCATTTTCACTGAATGCATCAAGTTTTGCCAATAGCTTGTGATACTCAAGCTCAACCCACCCAGAAGATTCAGCAGGCTTTTGGCGAAGGTGCCACGGGCAAAACTCAGATCAAAGAATGGTACAACTGCTTTAAATATAGTTGCATCTCAGTGGAGAGCAAGGAACGCTCAAGTAGGCCATCCACAAGCCGAAACAAGGGGCTGATTGAGAAGGTTTGGCAAATAGTCATGGAAGATTCATGTAACAATCCAGGAAATTGCTCTTGAAGTAGGAATAAGCACAGGATCAGTGCATCCCATTTTAAGGGAGGATTTGTGCATGTGAAGAGTGTCGTCAAAAATCATTTCCGAGGTGCTGGCAAAGCAGCAGAAGCAATTCTGCATGGAAATTGCTCAGGACATGCTGGATTGTGCCAACTACAACCCAGACTTCATGAAGACCATCATCACTGGTGATAAGACATGGGTTTATGGTGTCTGCTTGATACGTTTGGTCACTTTGCATGAAAATGAAAATCTGATGAGCACATACTACACGTCTGTACCCAAGGTGTAAGAGTACACAGCTGCATTCAAGGCATAAGAGCTGGGAACTGACAAGGCCTACCAGTGCAAAATTTTCACACATGTGCAAGAACGGCAGTTCACCTTCCACACCACAGGATTTTGGCCATGTGACATTAGTTTTGGTCAGAAAAAATAAAGTTGGATAGTTTTTGAATGCACCTTGTGTATACAAACACACACACACACTGCATGGATATGAGGTCATCAACTAAACAATATATGTTGATGAGAGAGAGAGAGAGAGAGAGACAATGAAAATCTGTGCACCAAACAGAAATTATGAATAAAATATTTTTATTTGTAAACAATGAATATGATCTCTAGTTTAAGGCTATTTCAATACAAAACCCTGTCATAAAGAGAGAAAAATAGTCCAACTGTAATGGAGATGTAATTTCTAACAAATGAAGCTCTTAACTTATTGTTCTTAGCTACTAACTACACACATCAAAACCTCATCTACTTCATTTTATATTTTTTCTTTTGTAGTTAAACAAAATGCGAAAAAGAAAGATAGCCGTAGCCTATTAATAAATAATGAGACCATGCATATACTTCAATACTCTACTACAATATTTCTTTATTTTCATCATCTTTTCTTTTGATAGTTGAGCTACCAACGTCTCACAGTCTAATCCAGTGGACCATGTCAGAAAAGCAGCTAATAACTGACTAATGTGTTAATAAAATTTCTAAAATAGAATAAGTTTGTTTGTTGAGAAGTGAATTCTGTTGTTTGGGGGAAGGTCTTTCTTGGAAGATATGAGAAGTGTATCCCTTTCAAAATTCACTTTTCTTTACAACCCACAAATTTATTCTAATTCATAACTTATACCAACAAGTTTTTGCAGTCAAACAAACACTATCTTGCTTCAACTTTATATTTGTTTATTATTTGGTACATTCTCTAACCATCGCTCTTTAAATTTCTACTGATCTGTTTTGAAATTTAAAATTTAGAAAATAATAAATGTCATTTTTAAGGATCCTATGTTAAAACAAACTCCAGGAAACAGTTCCTTCAATTTTGACAATTCCTTAACAGGTTACCTAACCTATTTAAAGTACAGATGCTTTTAACAATTATTTGTACACTATTGACACTTAAATCTATTTCATACACTTGTAATTTAATCTCACTTTAGTGAAGTATTGTAGTATTTGTTGGAGCATGATAAGCAAATAAAGTAGAAAGGTGACTTGAGAACAATGTACTTTTTACCTATATTTACATTAAATAAATGACCTCAGGATTTCATACGACAAATATTTTAGTGACCACAATAAAGAGAATGTGACAATATCACTCTTTCAATGGACCATACTTGTTTTCTTCAATTCCAGTCTTTCAAGAATATACTCAATTCTTTCAATTTGAATTTTGTGATAAATGAACAAACACTTTGTCAAATGCTAAGGTATTTATAGAAAAAGAGAAAGTGTTTAAAATAGCCCTCTGTGCATTATACTTAGTGTAAATACATTGCAAAAAAGCAAATTTATTGCAGTATTTATCTTGAGATAATATCATTTCTTATGAACATACTGTGTTTAAAAACATGATATATATCAAAGGCAGGCAAACACTATCCTAGCAGCAGGTGGTGAGAATGCTAGATACATTGCAGTCTCACTGCATTTGTTAATAGAATGTACTCACAGCCTACTGCACACTAAGTTGAAATTTGTCACCACTGATATAGGAAAACAGTTATTAGACAACCACTGGAATGACAAAAAGCTGCCCAGCTGAATAAAAATCCATTATATGCAACAAAAACAGTATTATACAAGAATAGCCATCTGTCTATCATAATGTAAATACATTGTGAAAAGAGTTTAGTTATATTCACATACAGTGAAATGCTAATGTAATGGTATGTTATTTCCTGTTAGTGTGCTATACTTAAATATTCAAATTATTTAAACTCTTTGAAATTCAATATATTTTTAAATGTCATACAAACTTCTTTGACATATCACAGAGTTATTAGATTTTAACACCTTTCATCTCCCTTCATTCTTCCTTAGCATGGATGTGATAGCTTTTGTGATCTGAAAATATATATTTCCACAAATAGATGCTCTTGTGACAATTAACCACTTCACTGTGAATTAGAAAAATGACTTGATAATTAGTCAGTAAAAATAAAGCCAACAGAGTGTTGTGTATTTTCCAGTATCACAACCCTGTAGCTGTAGCATTAATGTGTGGAACATACCTATATAATCAGTAGTGGCAATGGTAGTGATAAGTATAATTCCATTGCTGAGAATAAGGGACCATAGACACATGCATTATTTCCCTCCATCAATTCCTGCCTCTGGCCAGAGATTTAGTTCATTCTTTGATGTCATCCAACCAAAATCTTTTTGATCGCCACCTTTTGTTTCCCATCTTCCCTCTACAGTGTGGTGGTGGTGGGGGTCGTCGAGATTCTGAGCCCTGATGACATACCCAAAATACTGCAGCTTTCTCTTCCTGATAGTTGCCATAAATTCTCTTTCTGATTCCATTTCAAGTACTGACTTGTTTGTTCCATGGCCAATCCAGCTGATCCTCATTACTCTTCAATAGCACATTGTTTCAAATGTTTTGAGTTTGGCAGCATTGTTTGCTCTTAAGGTATAACTTTTACATCCATACAGTAAAACAGTCCAAACTCATGTCAATGGGCCATTAATGTAACATCTGTTACCCAGCACAATACTACAATTAGAAAATAATTGCCCAAGGTACCACATACGAGTCACACCAAGAAGCAAACTTCTTGATCATAACGTTATTCTTGCATTAATGTTTAAATTAGCAAAGATAATTCTATTCACTTTTATTAAGATACCAAATTAGAAATATTTGGTTGAAGAGAATAAATCTTACAGCAATTACTAATTCTATCCTTTTTGATGCCAACCAGCCTGAGACTGCCCTGAGTTCTATGATACAAACTTCTTGCTTTCAAGTGAAAAATCTTACACCAAAATTGCATGTTCCAAACACAAGCTTAATAATGACAAAGTGATATTACTAAATCCCTCATTGTTTTTAAAATTAATTGTATATACCAACAGAAATATAGTAACAACAGGGTTAAATGCCTCCTCTTCCAGCTCTTAACTATTTCTTTCAATATATGTGGTTATTATTATATCTGACAATTAATCAGATCACAGTATGAAATACAAGCTTGCCCTTAACAATCTAAGGATAATCTTGGACATCATAAAAACATTGGAAACTATAAAATATATTTTAAAGCATTATATAAATGTGATGACAAAATGTTGGATTTAACACTCCAAGTTTTCATATTTTAATTATGTTCATGCAGGTATTGGTCCAAGCAGAGGACTTAATAAAACTAAAACACAATTTTTCAATCAATACATTTTTCTAGTATATGCAGTACAATTCCTAAGAAGACTGCACATGTATAATAGACTGATAAACATTAGCATTATTTCACTACAAAAAATAATGTCCCCCAAATTTTAAGCCTTCTGCCTATAGTAGAAAAAATTATTACTATTAAGATGGCAAGCTGGCAGAATTGTTAACATGCTGGGCAAAATGCCTGGAGGCATATCATCCATCTTTATGTTCTGAGTTCGAATTGCACCAAAGTCAACTTTGCTTTCATCCTTTTAGGGTCAATAAAATAAGTACCAATCAAACACTGGTGTCAATGTAATCAACTAGACCCCTCCCCAAAAATTTCAGGCCTTGTGCCTGTTGTAGAAAAGACTATAATTATTATAACAGCTAAGTATCAGCAGATTTTTTTAGCCTCCCTTTGTTCCAGAATATCAATAACAAATATTACATCACTTTCATAGTTTACAATTAGACCTACATTAGACTGACCCAACAGATCTCTGATAAATGTACATGAAGAACAAGGAACAAACATAATGGTACACAAAAACAAATCACTCATGTTACTCAACCATTCCTGCTTTCAAGAGGTTTGGTTGAGGGTATCTAACTATAAAACACCACTACGATTGAATTAATCCAAATGTTTCAGGAGGAAATTGCAACTTAGGTAATATTCTGAAAGAAATGTATCATAGATATTTCCTTGAATATTTCAGTGTTCCCCAAAATTCTGTGAAAAAATATTGGGATTTACCAACTGTCTTTTATAATTTAAAAAATATTTTATAATAAAATGATATTTACCATTTCTCAAATATTAAGTTATTTTATATTGTTGCTTTTTTTATATGTATTAATTCTTTCTGTCAAAAAAGAATATGTATTAATTCTTTCTTTGAATGTCTCATTAAAACAAAGGTGGTGGCAGGTAGTCTGTAAACTATAGATATGGGTTCCATCTGTTCAAAATATCATATACACATTCCATGATAAAATAAGTTTAGGAATCAGAGCACAATAATTCAGTCAGAGTCAGCACTATTAATTTATTGTCAGTCATTTTCATCACATTTTGTTGTCAACAAGAAATTTTCTGGAATTTTGTTTTATGCAATAACAATTATACAGTAAAAGAATTTGTGATTCATGTAGAATGAATAGAAATGGCACCAACCATTTCAAGATGTCATTAAAACTTTCAAAAGTGATTGGCATGTTGGTAATGAACCAACCAGAGAAGGACTCCAGTTATTATTTGTATTGTTATTAACTGAACAATGCAAATTCATTGCTTTTATTTTTACATTAAACCATCATGTTAATTTGAGTGAGATGAAGGCTCGGTTGTGTAAATTTCCATAAATCCAAGAAAAATGGCCAGGCAAATGGTGTTTAAATCTAGATGATAGCCTTCCTACAGTTCTAACAATTCGACTGTAAAATGGAATTGAGAAGTTGGCAAACAAAGTATACTTTGTTCCCTGTGAGCACAGTGGAAAGGCTGTAACAAAGTACAAATGTATTTATAAGCCACTATTTCAACTGTGTGAAAAATAATGGTGCAACAGACATAGCTTGGCTCAGATCTATAGTTACACATTCACATCTTGACACAATAACATCACGTCAATTTTGACAATATGTGTGTGTGTGTGTGTGTTATTGTTATTAAGTTAGTACATGCTAATTTAATTAGTAGGAATTTTATCTAGAGGTTTGGTGACAACAAGTCCCCTCAAATCTCAAGAATCATCCTTGGGAATCTGGCAGAATATAAGACTGTTTTCCTGCATGTTGATAATCCAAGTTTCAATTCCAATCTCTTTCAATCTTTTAGGTAGCAATTTTGGTGTTTGTGTCAAGTGCATCAGTTACCACAAGAATAATTGTTATCTTAGTTTCCAACAGTCTCTTCAGCTTTAGCTACATCCTGATATTTCTCAAGTTTTTCAATTTCTTTGATATCAACTGCTATCATAGGGAATTGCAAAATATGATCTTACACTGTTTATTTTGTCTTCTATAATCATATCTAGTTTTGTTTCAATAATATGGTCAGATCCTGTAATTCTCATTTTCTATCACAGCTGCTAGTTCGTGTTCAAACAAAGTTCCTGTTATTTTGAAGCCACACACTCAACTAACATCTCAATGCACAATCATGTCTGTGCTTATACACACCCACCCCTTCTGTACTAGCATACTGCACTCGCTCAAGAAGTGACTGATACTTTTGTCACCTTTCCTGCAGATTCTACATTTACTGTCTAGGTTTTGTCAATCTGTTCTATTGGCTTGTTTCTGAGGAGCTATAATTAGTGTTTTGGGCTCTCATTTCAAGACCCCATCCATCAACTAGAGACAAACTGGGTTTGTTGCATGAAATGGCCATGTAATTACATTTCTTTGTTTGCTTAATCTGTTGTTCTTCCTTTTTTGTGTTTGAATTCTCCAACTATTTCAGCCACTTTATGGGTATCTGGCTGCTAACAGTATTCTTACTTTACTCTGCACAACACAATTTTTCAAACCCAATATAACTGTATTAATAATTTTTTCTGCATTCATTAATTTTCTACCATCTTTTTTCTTAGTAGTTACTATTATTATTATTATTATTATTATTATTATTATTATTATTATGGTGAGCTGGCACATTGGACAAAATGCTTAGTGTTATTCTTCTATTTTTCATCCATTTGGGGTTGATAAAAGTACCAGCCAAGTACTGGGGGTTAATGTAATTGACTTACCCCTTCCCCTCTAAAATTGCTGGCCTTGTAGCAAAATTTGAGAGTAATATAATTATTAATCAGTAGAAGTTACAAAGTGATTCAGGAGCAAAAGTTTTGTGCATGACACATGGATTAAGTGCCATACAGGAAACTCTTTGTAACTTCTGCCAATAAAAATAATAAAACATACAGTATTACATTGCGTTCTATCAGTTTTGTTGGTGTGTGTGTGTGCATGCGTGGTTGTGCCTGTTTTTTTTTTTTCAGATAGAGGCATGAGAAAAATTGCACAACTAAACTAGAGACTCTTTTACTGGTTCCAGGCACTGTGCTCTGGTTATACTGCAGCACTGTCATCAAACTGTTCAAATTGTGAGATGCCAACTTTACCATGCAACAGACTAGACTGATAACATATTCATGGTGGTGGGCCTGCATCTTATTTGCTAATGTTTAGGAAACTAATTCCATGCCAAAGGATTGGTAGGAGGAGATTTTCATTGAAATCACCATTTAATGTCTGTTTTCCATGCCGGCATGGGTTGGATGGTTTGACAGGAGCTACTAAGGCAAGGGGTCACACCAGGCTCCATTGTCTGTTTACGCATGTTTCTATGGCTGGATTGCCTTCTTAATGCCAACCACTGTACAGAGTGTACTGGGTGCTTTCTACATGGCATCATCACTGGTACTTTTTACATGACACCAGTGCTGACAATCTTGTCAGGTACCCCCTGCCCCCAGATGGGAGGGGGGCTTTGTGCCAGTTGATGAAAGATTAATAGTATAGAGGGACAGGGGTAGGTGTTCTGCTGTAGATTAGATACATGAATACTCCAGTTGAAAAAAAAAAAGAGGACAAGTTAGAGGGTAAGATAAAGAGAGCAAAAGTGAGAGAGCCGGTGGTGAAGATGTGTTGGGACATACCCTCGAGGGGCACTGGGTGGTGAGAATAAGTGGGGTGAAGCAGAGGTTTGGATTGATTGGGTGGGTAGGGTAGGGGCAACTGAGGCAAATGAGGGAGTGAAATATAGGAGAGGCTCAGGAGTGGGGATTGTAGTAGGTATATGGGGGCATTGAAGGTAATAGCAGATAAGCAAGGTATTAAAGATGGAGATCAACACAGGGGAGAGAAGACACAAATAAGCATTAGCCAAGGTGGTTTAGGATATCAATTCTGCTGTGGTGGACAGGTCTTCGTAAGTACAGCAAAGTGCCAAAGACCTCAATCGTTTGTCATCTCCTTTGTAAAACTCAGTGTCTTCAGATCAGCCTTCATCCCATGTCTTCCTGGGTCTCCCTCTTCCACTTTTAAGTCAACGACACTTCTTTATATAAACATTTACATCACATGACCAAACTAGCAGTCTTCTCTCTTGTACACTGCATATAATTCCTCTTATGCATAACTTTTCTCTCAATACACTGGTGCTCTGTCACACACATTCACTGACATTGCATATCCAGTGCATTCAAGGCCCACATCTCACTACCATGTAGCATTGCTGTTCATATACATACATCATAGAATTTTCCTTTAACTTGGAGAGAGAGCCCGTTGGTTGCCAACAGAGGTAAAAGCTTCCAGAATTTTCTCCATCCTATTCTTATTCTAATGATTACACTTTCTGTAGATCCTCATGCAATTATCATCTCTAAAACAGAATAAAATTCCATTCCCTAGGAGAGAACTTACACATATTTATGGCCTTGTCAAATAAAAAAAATAGTAATAAAGAAATAAAATAAAATCAAAAGCATCCAATAATTGAAGAAATAAAACAAAATTGTTGAAATAATTTCAGTTTGGATTAGTTTCAGACATTGCATTACAATTGTCCATTATTTTCAGTGGAAGTATCTAAAAAGTTTCCTCAAGTGAGCAAACTATGAAGTTACATCGGAATACTGTATTGGACGATAGTCTAAACTCAGGTAATTACTGTCTGGCTGTCAAATATGTACTATTATGTAAAAGAGTTGAGCATAGATCAAGGCTTGTTTACATTTAATAGTCTTCAACTACTACTATGGCTCAGAATCTTGGAAAGGAGAGTTAAGTGGATTGTGAACAAGTTGTTAAGTAACAATGAAATGAATTAATTCAATCCTAATCTTAAGCTGCTGAAAAGGCCACCATGGAACCTAATTTCACCACTAGACTAAATACATTTAGATGTGATTCCTTATATATTCAACAATAGTTGACAATACTTTGAGTAATGTTAAGGTAAAGGAAAACAACCAAAAAAATTCTGATGGTGCTAACTGGTTGCAACCAACAACTAAACACTAACTGCTTTTTTTTGTACTGACAGAAATAATCATCTCTCCAGAATTTCATACAACAATAAACAGTCTGGTTCCAAGTTAAAATAATGTCTACAAAACTGGGCAAGAATAAGAATAAACAAAGAGAATTAGGAAGCAAGTCAGAATAATTTACATAAAAAAATACTGGATTTCAAAGAGTTGTCACTTTAATATTGAGATATTTTAAAGTGTGATGAAGACAAATAGTTAAATGAAAGGCTTTGATTAAAACATTACTATATAAAGATGCAGACAGTAGCCAACCAGTTAACTAGACCATGAAAACAGGCAGAGACAGACTAGTAGACAGAGAGTAAACAAGGCTTGGCAGATAGAAAAACTGGATATGGTCAAGAGCTGTTGGCTCATTTAGTGGTGAGTTTACTGCATGTTGCTTTAAATAGTGAGTCATGAATCTGACCAATACATCTAATGCTACTTGAGCTTCCACAGATGAGTAAGTGACTTATTGTGGTATTTTATATTGGATCACACAAGCAGAGCTTGCTATTTCCTAAATAGCACATCCAGACAAGAAGGAAGTCATTACATCCACAAAACACAATAAACTTGAGGATTTATTAAAATCCCACTGCAAGTAATACTCCAGGTCTCTAAAGATAAAAACCACTTTAATCCAACCCAAGTTAACTGTGGATTCTTCAAGATCGCATCTGATAAGTAACATGGTTTGCTGACACACAAACTCTAATATCAGGCAATACTTATTTCTCAATTAGTTCAATTGAAACAAGTACTGAACTGATTATAAACCACTGTATGTGGGGGAAGGAGGGGAGTGTAATCAAGAGACAAACACTTTAAACATTCAGCCTTTAGGTCTTAATGTCATCATCATTATCATTGCTTTCATGTCTTCTTTTCCATGCTTGCATGAATTCAGACAGAATTTATTGAGGTAAATCTTCTGCAGCCAGATGCCCTCCCATTGCTAATCCTCACCCATTTGCAGGTAAGTGATATTTCTCATGGCCAGACATGCTTTTGTAGAATATTAGAAATGAATGATACAGCTGGTATGACAGTAACAATCAAAAGTATCACATGATACTAAGACAAGGACACTCACATGTGCATGTGTGATGCACGTCTTCCAGTCCTAAATCCATTTACAAGGACATAGTTGGCCAGGGCTATAGTAGAAGACACATGCCTAAGGTGCCACTGTGTGGTACTTTGAAATCATGTGGTTGGAAAGCAAACTTTTTAACCACACAGCCACACCTACGCTTGCAGCTAAGAGAACATTTGTGTGTGTGTGTGTGTGTGTGTGTGTATTCCTACATCTGGTATATGTCTGTGGGAGAGAAAGAAACTTCCATAATATGCTGAGTTGTATGGAGATCACTTGAAGACTTAGAGAAAACTAGCTTTGCAAATCCTATTGTCCACCCCAAGGGGAATTAAAGATTTCAACTCAGCACTATAAGTTGCAGAAAAAAAGTAAAAAAACTTGTATAAGTATACAATGTTCTTGTTGTTCACAGATGTGTTTGAAGAATAGTGGAAATACACTCAGTATCTATCATCATCACTACCACCACCACCACCACCACCACATCTTCATCAACATATTGATGTCCACTTTTCCACATTTGCAGAGATCAGATAAAACTTGTTGAGACAGATTTTTCTACTGCAGATACTCTTTCTTGCACATCAACACAAAAGGAATACACATACATATGCTCCCCCACCCACCATACAATGAACCTATTTCTATCGACCACATTTCACTCACAAGACAATGGTCAATATGTACCAATAGTAAACGATAGCAGTGACCATGCAGTAGAAAAATGAACTCAGAACCACCTGGTACCAAGCAAACTTTGTAATTACATGACCAATGGATCTGAAACTATTGCATCTCACTGCAAGTAATACTCCATGTCTCTCAAGATAAGACCACTTTAATCTTGCATTTAGAAATATGGAAGAGATTTCTTTAAATTAGAGTAGTTGTGTTTTAATCCAATTCTTTATCCATTGAAAGGAAACATAGATCATGTTGATTTCAGGGATGACCACTTAATTGCTCAATCAACAGAACCACCTATTTATTAAATCACCATATATATATATATATATATATATATATATATATATATACTATTCCACTGACACTTTAATGTAATTGTGAGGGAGAATGAATGTGAAACAGTAATGACAATATATGAATTACAGGTACAATTCTTTTGTTGGGCTGTCTAATTTTTGTTTGCAAAGCTTGGTTTTGATGTGAAGCTATGGTAAAAACTCTTGCCCAAGAAATCAGATTGTAGGATCCAAACCCAGAACCTCATCATTGACAAAGAGACTTTTTAACTACTCGGCCTTGCCCGCAACTCTTAGGAGAATTTATACCACCAACAACCAGTTCTCATGATAAAGGACTGTGTAAGAAAGAGAAATGGTAAGAATATACGTGTGAAAATTAGGAAGAAGAGAATACAAGAAGGTATGTAAGAAAGAGTGAGATACGAAATGAGAAAAGCAAAACAAAATAGTGTGGGAATTAATCTACATGTTCTCTTCTATTTATAAACTTACCCTTCCACATTTTCTTTTTCTAGTTACTGAAACAACAATAGTTAAATTTGGCTTGTTAAATGAATACTTACCAGTGTGTTCAGCCCATTTTACAAACAAATTGGCATCATTTGGTGTCCAGTTTTGGCTAGAACCATGCTTCCAAGGAATGCGGAAGATTTTCTTCTTTTTATCAATCCAATGCAAGCCTGGAATGTCTCCAAGATTCAGAAGTCTGCTCAACCAGGGTCGCATACGTTCACGTTCCACAGGGCGTACTCCTCTCCGTTTAACAGCTGGTTTGGCAATCTCTGTAAGTCAAATAAAAATTGTTTCAGAGATTGTTGTAAACATTCACTTCAGAGCTGCCTGTTTTTACATTCTCATATAGAATGGACAAATGTTGAGACTAATCTTAACACACAAAGATGTATGGTAACAGCTACCAAAGTCTCATTCCTCTATAATTTATTCAGAGATATTCTAAATTTCCAAGTTCCAACCTACAAACATTCTACTCCCAACACTCAACAAACTCCCTTCCACCATCCCCACATCTAATGTCTGTCCACCTGAGCACTCAGGTTATGAAGTCAATCATTTCTCATGAATAAATCAAACATTTAAACTTTTGCTTCAGTTATCAAAGATCAGAAACTACTATACAGTCACTTGACCTGCTTGAAATAGTAACTAAATCTCCCACTACTATCTTAAAAAGGAAAAGACACACATGGTCAGGGCCTACATTGATGACTCGCATCTAAACAACAGAAACTATCAATGTTAACAACTTGTTGTCATGGTGCCATTATAATAGGGTACCACTGCCTTGTCTTGTGTCAAGGCACAAACAAATTACAAATACTTTGAGGAAAAGATTATGATTCTGCTGGAGATGGGAAATTCAAGATCTGTTAAGTGATTTCAAATTTTGATAAGGTTGTAACTTGTAAAGTCTAAAACATAGAACTGCAAATTCTTAATGTTTGAATTGCAGGAGCTGAAACATGAATAAGAGAATGCAATAATTTAAGAGCCTGAAAAAAACCTAAAAACATGCCACATTTGCTGTAATTTTACATCAAAAAACCAATACAAATTCTTCTAACATGTTTTTAAAAAAATATCAGATTAAATGTCTTTATACAATCTATTGAAATCAAAACTTACACTGAAATGTTCTGAATTCCACTAATACATTTTAACCAAAGGAGGGCTAGAGGGAGATGAAATGGGTCACAGAGAAAGGAGAATAAGAAGAGCTAGAGGGAGAGAAAGTGGAGCCACAGAGGAAGGAGAGAAAGAGAGACTAGAAGGAAAGGAAGTGAGATCACAAGTGAAAGAATTCAATACACACAACTAAAGAGTTGTGAAGATTTGTTCAGCATAAAGTCCAATACTTAAGTCTCTGCCATCTGCAATCCCTTAGAATAACCAATAATAATAAAAGTCAAGAGATGCAGCACGGAATTTTGTCAGTGAACAGGTCACGATCTCAAAGCAATGAAAATATTTTGGCAAATTAAATTTAAAAGTTGAAGTGAATCTAACGGTTTTTGTGTGTTTCTTAAATGGCTTATAAACACTGCTTATAAACACTGCAATTGGTTTCGTTCCAGCACACAATCTCAGATCAGGTCACTAGCTATGCAAGTACATCTCCTTAATAAAAGTAATCCTTTCTACAATAGATACTCACTAGATGAAAGGCAAAGTTGACCTTGGCAGAATTTGAACTCAGAACAGAGACAGACAAAATGCCACTTACCATTTTGTCTGGTGTGCTACCAATTCTAAGCCAGCCCACTACCACCAATATTAATTGTTTCTAATTTTATCATAAGGGCAGAAAAAATTTTAAGAAGAGGTGGGGTTAGTTGATATACCAACCTCACTGCTTAACTGATAAATTATTTTATCAACTGTGAAAGGGTGAAAGGCAAAACTGATTTCAGTGGGATTTTAACTTAGAATGGTAAGTGCCAGAAGAAATGCTGCTAAGCATGTGGCCTAATGTGCTAACAATCTTGCCAGCTTGCTGCCTTAATAATAATCCTTTCTACTAAAGGCACAGTGCCTGAAATTTTGGGGGAGGGGACAGTCGATTAGATCAACTCCAGTGTTCAACTGGTACTTAATTTATCAACCCCCAAAGGATGAAACACGAAGTTGACGTCTGGAATTTGAACTAAGATCGGAGCAACCAACAGTAATAATAACAGTTTCTTTACTAACCACAAGGGTGGTCCATTCACTCACAGCATTCTCCCCACTTTCATCCACCTTCCAGAAACTGGCTAGAAGACAACACTTCCCTCTCTACCCTTATTTTCTTTTTCAAGTGAAATTTGAAGAAGTTCATCAGGGACTGGCCGAAGAGAAAAGTGTTTGTCTTCAGCCCTTTCAATCTCCTCCACCGTACAACTTCTTTCACCATGGCCACCAGGCATTTAAACACTTCCTTTCCTTCCTGGTTAAAGGAAAGTGGCAGGGCGATCTTCACGATGGATTATCCATCCCAGACGCGACATCAGGTGTTCGACATAAACCAACATAAACCCAGCAATGGTCAGACACTGGACAGGCACATGCAGGACTGTTTTGTCATCCTGCGCACATCTCAGACATGACTAGTTGACGGCACTTCTGTGCCTGTAAAGTTTATTTTGAACAGGCAAAGCTCCCCAGTAGCACTGCCAA
>NC_068990.1:54189454-54198021 GCF_001194135.2 Octopus bimaculoides
AGCGGCTAGCTGATCTTCGATGCCCAAGGTCTCCCCAAGAACGTCATCCCACTTTTCCTCCACTAATCTTTTACAAAAAGCTAAAGTGGATGTTCCACCTATCGCACCATCCAATTGGCTGAGGACTGAGTGCTTGAAGACATTCCACTTTCCAAATGCTGCCCTTGGTCTGTTTTACTCAGGACTGCATTGTCACCACTATTATTTGATTTATACGAATTTTTGTCATCAGTTTTGGATTCACCATTACCTTCGAGCCTATTTTTATTTTCATTTTGACTCTTCTGCTGTTGCTGCTGCTGATATTTCGTGCTATTCTGGTCTACCTTTATTTTGTGTCGTGACAGTCAATGCATGTTCATTAAAGAAATACGTGTCTGGCAAACAGTGACCACACCTGTTCACTGTCAAGGAAGCACTGGAGATATCATAGCCTCAGTGCATGTCTGAGCATCATCAACCCAGATCACCAAGAAGCAGGTGCTAACAGCAGATAGACTGCCTGAATATCAGGACATGTCCCTTCCACAAGAAGGAGAGTATATGCTCCAGCGTAATCAGACAATGGCCAAGACAAGGCATGACAGTCAAGCAATAATAGATGACCTCTGCTTGACCTTTCAGGGATAGCTTTTTCTCGGCCTGTTTCTGAGTGAAAGTAGTCACCCTGCTCACTACCTCATCCCAGCTTTTGTCCATCTGGAGGTCCAGACTAAACCAGACCCCAAGCAATTTAACTAATTCATCCATCCAGTGCCCAATAATGCAGTTGGACAGCATGGACTTGCTTCTCAAGGTGCTAAGCCCACTGATTTTTCCTGGTTAATTGTCACTCCTGAAACCACCCCATAGTCCCTAAGAGCAGTGTCAATCATTTCTATGTGTTTAAGATCCGACACCACTATGGTGACGTCATTGGCATATGCCAATACACATCTCCCACATCCTAGGTCATGTGGGATGCCTCTCAATGCCTCCATTTTATGTAGTAGTGACTCAAGAGTTAGTACACACAAGAGACGAGAGTGGGCAACCTTGCTGGACCGAGCACATAATGTTGAACAGCTCTGAGAGGTGAACATTCACTCTGACCACTGAACAGATGTCGCTGTGCATTGCAGCAATCCAGCCCCTGAATACAGGTCTGAAAACCAGCTGCCTTGAGGACTGCTGCCAGGTATAGATAGTCAACCCTATCAAAAGCTTTAGACTGATCTAAATTGATCAGAGTCCCATCTGTGCCAAGTTTTTTAGCCACTCTCTCAATTATGTATCACATGAGGTGGAGGTTGTCATGGATGGATCTCTACGGGGTGCCTCCCCTATTAGATTCCTGACAAGAAGTGATAACCTCGTAGCTAACACCTGGGCCAAAATTTTGAACTCTACTGAAACGCTTCCGAGAAGCAATCAAAGAAAAATGGCCGGGAATGCTCACCAGAGGAGTCCTTTTTCATCACAACAATGCTCCAGCCCACACCTCAGTAGTTGCCATGGCAACAATCCAGACATAGCCCCCTCTGACTTTCATCTATTCTCAAAAATGAAAAAAGGCCTGGCTGGTCACCATTTTGCCAGTGACTATAACGTCATAGACGTGGTAGGAAGTTTCTTGGAGTCTCAAACAAAAGAGTTCCTCTATGCCGGGAAAATGGTGCTTCAGCACCGCTGGAGAAAGTGTTCAGCCATCAAGGGGGAATATGCTGAAAAATAAATCATCAGCAGTTTTGTACTATGTTTTATTTTTTTGAGGCTCAAGACTTTTCATAAACCCCTCGTATATTCAGAATCCATATTATAAAGGTCACCTACCTCTGTGGAAGCTATCAACTAATTCTAGCTTTCCAACCTGGCATTGGATGGAGTCTATTTTCTGCACATTTTAGTGTTTATTGTACTAGTGCACCTTCCACACACAAAAACTATTTTCCCTGTTAACCTTCCCCTGATATTGCTGCACCTCTTATGTGTCCATAGCTTACATTAGATACATCTTATGGAGTTTCTACTTATACCTTTTCTACAGGTCGAGCAGGGCCATCTACCTGAAAGGATTTGTGATATGTTCGCTTTCCTACTTACTAAGACTTTGGTTTTTGCTAGATCAACTTTAAGGGCTTTTGATTCTAGACCTTGCTTCCACACCTGAAATTTCTTCTCTAGTTCTGGAAGTAATTCGGCTATCAGAAGGTCATCAGCATAGAGGAGCTCCCAGAGGTGTCCTGTCTTAAATTCCCCTGTTATCGCCTGGAGAACTATGATGAACAAGAGGGGGGGAGCACTGAGAACTGATCTTTGGTGAACCCCTACTTCTACCTTGAATTCATCTCTATACTCATTGCCAACCTTTACCTTACTGACAGCATCCTTATACATGGCTTGTACAACTCTCACCAACCACTTGTCTATCCCTAGTTAAAGGCTTTCTCCATGTCAACAAAAGCCAAGTATAGAAGTTTTTTTTTGGCTAAGTACTTCTCCTACAGCTGTCTTACAAGAAATATAGCATCAGTGGTGCTTCTCTCTTGCACAAAACCAAACTGTATCTCATCTAGACTAATTCTCCTCCTAATTAGTTCAGTTATGACCCTCTCCGTAACTTTCATCACCTGATCCAACAATTTGATACCTCTGTAATTATTTCTGCCTAAGGTGTCACCGTTACCTTTGTAGCAGTTGACTATGATGCTACAACACCAGTCATAGGGTATGACTCCCTCATGTACAACCAGATTATCTATACGGGTAACTAGATCATAACCCACACTGCCAGGTAACCAGACTGTCCATTTCCCATGAGTTCTCTACATTTAGCAGCCTTCCATAGTGGCACTTCCGAGCCTCCTTTTTTGCAGAGCCACTAACTGCAAGTGAACCCTCATCCATGCAAATAGACTTCTCTCCAACATCACAATTTCCCCTGGCACACTCTCTTGCAAAACAAAGCACTTCAAGCAGCTGGCCCTCACACTGCAAAACATTAGTAAACTTCTTCCTTTCTAGCTGCCTGATAAAGGTTTTGCAGCCACCACCCTTCCAGTTCTTCCAAGCCTGTTTCTTTGCTCTAATAGTCCTGTCAACTACATTGTACCACCACCATGTCACCTTAGGCCTGGTTGGGACTTTGCAACAGCCACAAATTTGGTCTGTGGCTCTCAGCAAATTGTTCCCCACCTCGTAGGAACAAACACAAGACCTGAAATCTGGGAGAGGGTTAGTTGATTACATTGACCTAAGTGCTTGACTTGTACTTTATTATAATGATCTCAGAAAGAGAAAGGCAAAGTCAACTAGCTGAGGGAGAAAACAGTTGACTTTATCAACCTCAACAGGTGACTGGTACCTTTTTTTTATCAACCCCATAGAAGGATAAAAGGTTAAAGTCAACTGCTAATGAGAACAAATAAACACCACAACACATTCTGTTCTCTGCAACAAGAACACTAATAATAATAATAATAATAATAATAATAATAATAATAATAATGTCTCCTTCCACTACCCCCAACACTACCCCAACACTTTTTAAAAATTTCTTTAGTCACTCTTAACTACTTAATTCCTATCATTGCAGAAATTTTTGAGTTTGTAAAACTCACCTGTCTCAAAAGCTCACCATCACTCCCACCTCACCCTCTGCTACAAGAAAAAAAAATTAAGGCTCACTGGTTTAGTTTCAGGCAGATTCTCATTTATTTAATACTTGGTAACAGTCACCTTATCAATAGTAAAACATAAGCAACAAGTAGGAAGAGGGCAACAGAACAGTCTGTCAAGTTCCTCTACCCAATAAGAAACAGAGAAAGGAACATTTTTCAACACACCATCGACCTAGTTTTTCTGGTTTGTCCCAAATAACTAGCTCTGTCTGTCACTGTCTATTTATTTTTATACCACACACACACACACACAAAGCTTTTTCACTTCAGTTCAATTATTATTCAGACTAGTATTGTCACTTTTATTATTTTCTGGTCTATTTTAGCCACTAAATTCTAAAACACACTAACATAAATAAAGTCAACAATGGTGAGAATTGAGGGTGATAAGTTCACTTTTAATATTCAGCAGTCTTGAAAATCAACCCAGAAAAATAATTTTGGTCAGCTGCTATAAATTACAAAATAACAAAAGCTAACAGTGACAGTGTAATAGCTAACTGTTTCCTTGAAGCAGCAGTTGGCTGTTGACTAGTCATACAACATACTGCTGCTGCTAATAATAATAATACTGTTCTTCCATTTACAGTGTAACCCTTTAGCAATTAATCTACCCAATGTAAAGCTTATGTATTCATACTGTTTTGAATTAATCATGTATTGTCTCAGCTTTGAGATTTCAATGTGATGATGATGATGTTATTGTCTATTTTTACACTGATGTATAAAATATAACCTAAACTCAAACAACTACACGACCAAATTATTGTAAAGGGAGTTGCAAGTCAACCACAAAAATAAAATAAAGCCCTAAAGATGGAGCACCTACATGTCACTGAATCTGCTAGAAACAGCAGCCAAAATCTTCAAGACATCCTACTCTCTTCAAAAAAGAGATGACAACAATAATAAATGGAATGTCTGCTGAATGAGGGGCTGACCTGCAGTTTAAACAACAACTAAATCTAACCCTTCCCCATGCACACACACCACCATCACTATAAATATGTCAGCAAGTGCCTTCAGTCACCTATTAACAAATTTACAGGTGAAACAGGATGAAAGATATTGATTGGTAAAAAGTTCAACAACAGCTGACCTTTAACTCTTGACTAATTTCTCTAAAATATCAATGAAAGAATGAATAGAGGATAATGACATTGTTCAATGCCTTAGTTTTCAAACCACGGTAGTGGTGGTGATGAACTTTGGCTTGTCAGTAATACATTTCTGAAAACACAAGTCAGACATGTTTAGGGGCATAGCAGTCAGTGGAACTAACCCTAATATGTGACTGATACTTATTTTATAATTGAAAAAAGGAAATACTAAATAGAATGAGACGATTTGAACTAAGAACATTAAGAATCTGGTGGAGTGCAGTCCACTGTGCCACTAAAAAGGATAAATCTATTTCACCGCCTCCTTGTTCTTTCCTTTTGACATGAGTTTAGATGCCATTCTTGTCACCAACTGTTCTAGATCATAGACTTAGGAATGCATAAAGGCAATGAGGACTCCGCAAGTAACAAAGATTGATTTTCTTTAATGCCAAGTGGCAAATGAATGGGACAAGTGGTAAAAACTGTCCAATATTTGTCAAAAAGAGGGGGAGTGAGAATATAAATGCAAAAGGAAAATGAAACATAAAAAGGCATTGGAGGGGTGATGCATACCCTGTTCAAACACAAGGATAAAATAAAATTTAATTTAATAAATATATTCTCAGATGAATTCATATGTCAACAAAATTACACCAAAAGTTATTTCCCTTGCTTATTGTTTATGCATAAGTAACAAAGAAAAAAAGAAAATTTTGATTCACCTGTCCACCAGTTTTGAAGTTTCAAACCAAAATTTAATGAGTTCAAGTCACTTACCCAATGAGTGTTTCTGCCAGATTTGGTGAAGATTTCTTCAGCCGTTTTCCAGGAATTTTGCAAACACACAAACAAACAGACCAACACTCTGCTTTCGCTTATGCACACAGGATAATAATAATTTGTTATTGTATATAGTGCAGAATTAGTAATGAATTGGTTTAAGGAAACACTCAGCATAAAAGCAATCAATTTTCTTGACTTGAGAGTTTAACAGACACAAAATTTAATCTGAAATGTGATTTGTTGAAAATTCACCTTGTGCTCAAAGCACTCACATCCAGTAATTAATTGGCTACACTCCACTGATTCTTACAAACACAAAAATCGTGAATAAAGTTCTTCCATTTACAGTGTAACCCTTTAGCAGTTAATCTACCAAATGTAAAGCTTATGTATTCATACTGTTTTGAATTAATCATGTATTGTCTCAGCTTTGAGATTTCAATGTGATGATGATGATGTTATTGTCTATTTTTACAATGATATTGTAGGATAGATGTTAGAGGCTAGATCTGGCCAGTTTGAACACATATGGCTGGAAATAGCCAGTTTAAATGTTTAGCATTAAAAAGGGAAAATCTTTACATCTGACAAGAACAGCAGAAAGTATTCTCTCAGATATTTCAGAGAACTGAAATACTAAGCAATTCAACATTCCTCAAGGACTTTGTTCATGTCTGCTCACAAAATCTTTGGACCTTTTTATTTAATTTAATTTATTAATATTAATTCAATGTTTTTTATAGGTCAACTGCCAATTTTAGGAAGTCAATAGAGATTGAGGTGGCAAATGGTTGGCCTAACTGCAGAAATACCCAGCCCAGTTTCACTGCTGGGTAAGTGGTCAACTCAGGATGGCCTGAGTAGGCAATTGGTTGACTTCTAAGAAGTATTAAAAAAAGCCAAAACAAAAAAAAAAAAATTGTGCCATTCAATAGCAACTAGTTACTAAGTCAGTGAGGTGAGCTCTAGAAAGTGTATAAGACAAATCAGTGGTTGTTGGCATCAAGGTAAATGTGGAAGCTTCAGCTAGAATTCCCAATGTAGCAGTCACAATGATACACAATTCACTTGCCAAAAGAAGTAAATAGATAGACAAAACAATGAAGTGAAAGAAATAATTCAATCTATTTGGAATGGCAATTATTAATGTAAAATTTCAGTTGGGCATCGAAGTAGGGCAAAAAATGTGTGTACATGCATAAATAAATATTTCATTATGTAGGAAAGTACTATGAAGATTCAATTGCATAAAGAATGGGAAGATATATAGCTTGTGCTTTTCTCGAGGGCATATTTAAACCAAAATTTCCCCTCTCCTTCACTATTATTTTTGTAATAATTCTTTTAACATTTTATCATCAGTATCAGTTGTTTAAATTTTAACAATGTCACAAAGCATATTATATACTTGTAAATGTGAAATCTTGTGATATCTCTAGTCTTGTTGGTTGCATAATAGTTGAGGAAAAATATATATCTTCCTTCTCTTACTGCTTTTTTTTTTTTTTTTTTTTTTGCTCAGAACAAACAATTTAAGAAATAAGCCAATAATTTTAGCTTCTTTGGGGTTAAACTGCAATATCTATCTATCTATATGTATGTATCCCCCTCTCATTCTTCCTTCTGTTACTACTATATCTCTCTCTTCCTCCCTGTCTCTCGTTGCTCACCTATTTTCTACTTCCTCCCCTTTTTTCTCTCTCTACCACTCTTTCTCCTTACTCCTCACTGGTCACAGGTGTCCAGCCCTACTTCCTTTCTTCCTTGGCTATCGCCAAGCACACACACAAACTATTCTTCGTCCCTCTTCGTATAGCCTTTTTTGTTTATTCTATTGTTTTGTTTTCCTGTCTTGTTTTCTGTCCGCCACTACACTCCTCCATGGTACAAATTTTATTTGTGGTCCGTGGGAAGAGCCATTTTAACGATGTGTCCTGCCCTAACTTTTCGAAGTGCCAGTGTTAGAATGATAGCAGCTGATGAAGGAAATGTTCTCTATGTGGCCTGTGTGTTTTCTGTACTCTGTTTATCATTTTGTCTACGTTTTGTTTGCAATGTCCTGTACCCAGATATGTATCTATATATACAGGTAGATGTAAGTATGTACATACATGTACGTATATATGCATATACTCATTTATTATTTGTATATATATATATATATATATATATATATCTGAACTATGTGTTAATGGAAAATTTTGTCATGGAAGGTAAAGGAGGGAACTCCAAACTTCAAACTGATTCAAAATTAGATGGTGACATGCAGTTGCAAGTAAGCTTTGTACTGGTAAATATGGTGATAACAGTTTCAGTCTGAGACCTTCTAAACAAAATGTAACATGTACTTACAAAATCTTAAAACAACTGACATGATATAGTTTTTATGTAAAACTAATTCAGATTAGACAATATAAAGTAATGACTTGAGTTCATTACAAGCCTGCCTGAGACCATACCCTGGTCCTATGATATAAATTTCATGATTTTAAATAAACTAGATGAAAACATCAATCAAAATTTTATGTTAATTTACATTTCAAATACTAGCTAAATAATGACAAAAGTTATTTTACTAAATTCTTTATTATTTTCGAAATTAAATGACAATATTTCAGCAGAAATTTGGTAACAAAAGAGTTAAGCATGTCAGCTGTCTGGCATAACAGTATGTTCTTCATGCAGAGGGCAAACCTGGAAAAATTTTCCAGTGCTATGATAATTGCAGTTCATCATCATCATCATCATCGTTTAACGTCCGCTTTCCATGCTAGCATGGGTTGGACGATTTGACTGAGGACTGGTGAAACCGGATGGCAACACCAGGCTCCAGTCTGATTTGGCAGAGTTTCTACAGCTGGATGCCCTTCCTAACGCCAACCACTCAGAGAGTGTAGTGGGTGCTTTTACGTGTCACCCGCACGAAAACGGCCACGCTCGAAATGGTGTCTTTTATGTGCCACCCGCACAAGCCAGTCCAGGGGCACTGGCAACGATCTCGCTCGAAAATCCTACAGGAGCC
>NC_068990.1:54198914-54200637 GCF_001194135.2 Octopus bimaculoides
ACAAACAAAAACTAACTTGCTAGTTAACCTGCCTTTGATGTTGCTGCACCTCTTATGTGTCCATAGCTTGCACCGGGTACATCTTATAGAGTTACTACCTACTCCTTTTCTACATACTGAGCAGGGCCATCTACCTGAAGGGGTTTGTGTTTTATCTACCTTCCTACTTATTAGGATTTTGGTTTTAGCTAGGTTGACTCTAAGGCCCTTCAATTCTAGACCTTGCTTCCACACCTGAAACTTCTCCTCTAGTTCTGATAGTGACTCCGCAATTAGGGCAAGGTCATCAGCATAGAGGAGTTATGCATGTGAATTATTATCAGGTAAATAAATAGCTGAAGACATTCCTAAGATTCAGTCTTTGGCGACGTAACTACAACAATATCGGTACTTATACGAAAATTCTCATTCTTACAAAGACAGAATTAAAAAAAGTTGTACTGCAACTTTCAGAGAGTATACGTGTGTGCGTATATCACATATAGCTACAGAAACATTTGAATTAACAAAGAAGCCTATACGCGATAGTTTGATCTGCTTGAAATAACAGCTAAATCAACCCAACCCGATGATTCTTCTTCATTATTATGGTTGTAAACCAAAACTAAATAAATAAAATTTTAAAAAAAACACAGAAACCATAAAAACGGAATAGAATCATGAACATGATTAAATTTTCTAAAGAAATATACCAATATGTCACTAATGCAGCATTTAATCGTATGTCGTCTTAACTATATAAAATAGGTACAGAAATTAAACAAAATCAATATATATTAACTTTGTTTAATACTAGTCCCTCCTCCACCAGATCGTTCTTGTATAGGCGAAGGAAGGGACAAGACATTTTGCCTGCAACTCTCAACAACAACAACAGCATCTAAAGTATTGCAATTATACAGAAACTTTAGTCTTGTAATTTCCCGAAGTTCCGTCTACGAAATTTAGTTTCCCTGAGTTCCGTCTAATGTATTTAGTTTGGTAATGAAATTAGATCCTGGTGACACTATTCCACATTTTCACCACATTATTTCATTAAATAATCTAATTCCATTTTTCTGAGAAATGTTTACTGTCTTTTGTACTAAATGTTTTTAAAAACGGGAGGGGTGTAGACATTCTAGGAATGATACCCCCATCTAATTTTTTCCAGACATGTAGAATCTCATTATTTTGTAGGCTTTTTGTTAAGGCAATGGGAGCATCATCTGACGGGCATTTGGCTGCTATTACTAGCAATCCAGCGACATGGACGCTCAAGTCTGCCCCGAACGAGCAGACCTTATAATGAAAGCACTCCAGCTGTGAGTATCCTGCCTTTTTTCCTAAGTGCAGGAACCCAGGACTACACTAATCAACGTATCCTCCTGTGGTAATGTGTCTTCAGAGATTTGGCTTCTATTTCCAGCATAACAAACGAACACGTACAGGTTGCCTTATTGGCACATTTGAGGCTCCTGGAGCTTTGTTGGTCAAGATCTTCATCCGGGAACTAAAAAAAAAATCAACCAGCCTGGTGGGTGTTAACAAGTGTGTGAAAAACGAATATGAAAAAAATAAAATGAGCGCTGACGACCCTGGGGTGGGGAGGGGGCTTTCGGAAAATTCACAAGATCCGATTTTTCCGTCATAACTTCGGCTACAATGGATATATATTGATTTTTTTTTTACAGAATCCTACGTTTTTGGTTATGGAGGATCCGATTCTGAAAAAAAATTCAAA
>NC_068990.1:54201262-54206624 GCF_001194135.2 Octopus bimaculoides
TTAATGGATACATCTTAGTAATAGAAGTACTAGATTCCCTGTTTGTGGTAGACGGAAATAAATGGGGTGGTCACGACGGGGCTACTAAAATAGTGATGATTAGAGATAGAGATAAGAAAAAGTCCTTGCTGAATAAAGTAAAAATAGAAGAGAAAGACAGTTTGCAGGAGCGAAGGAGAGGAGATCAACAAGTATAATAATTGACTATAAGTATGAGATATATGAATTATGTGTAGCTATGTGCGAGTGCGCGGACAAATGTACTTAAGTTTCTTATGTTGTAGCATATGTGAAGAAGGGATGAATTAAATGAGAGAGAGAGAGAGAGAGAGAGAGAGAGAGAGATGGGAGTTGCTGGTTATTAGTTTCAGTTTCACTAAAACAACCAGTCAGCCAGAAAAGCAGGCAGACGGTAGACAGGGGAAATAAGAGAAGTGAAAGCGAAACACAACAAGACAACTGACAAAAAGAGACAAAATTTAGTTTTATAAAGTGGTAGGACTGGTACGAGCAATAAACATTCCAGAGAGACGACGATGATATAGGAGGGTGAGTGGTGTTGACTTTGTAAAATGAATGTAAATACATTCGTCTGTCTCATTCTCAGCAAACACTACAAGGGAACTAGTGGCAAACTGGTTGCAGTCGGAGTTGGCAAACAAAACTCTAAATCAAAGTTTATAAAATGTCACAAGTATTGCCGTGAAAACATTCTAACGTTTCGAGTATCTGAAACGTTAAGGGTTCGTTTTATTTCCTAAAATGGTACTAAAACAACATCGACACAGACGGAGACCCCCCCCCCAAAAAAAAAACATGATCCCGTTTAATAATTTCCTTAGTCGCTCTCATCCAACAACACCCATACATCTCAAGGAGAAAATCCCCTACAAATATTCCCAAAGAAACTTTACATTCATTAAAGCATCACAAAGACTGGAATTTTTCTCACTTGAGTCCCACATTAGCTTAGGTCTGAAGATACGACCTACATTCCCATCTGTTGTATCCATCACCAGTAGTCCTCCCTGTCTCTAACTTCTGGCCTATCATTTATAACAAAATCTCTGGTCTTTTTATACAGCCACAGAATGACCTTTCATCTTTGAAAACCTCTACTCACCAAATTATATATGATGCTCTACCGATAGTGACAACCAGGAAATATTAATGTGCTCGCTCCACCTGCTAAAATTACAAACCAAATCTAACGCAATTAGATGTAGTCGTTCCTACATCTACTATGCCTGAAAATAAGATGAGATGGTCACGGCTGTAACGCCCATGGTTTACCCAAACCCGCCTAATGTCACTCAGTTAACACAATAGTCCAGATTGGGAGGGTTTCTTAAGATTAGAAGCACGCACGGCCTTCACTTTGTCAGACGAGTGAGGAGAAATGGTGGAATAGTTTTAAAAATAACGAAGTCATAAGAAACTAGTTTTGGTGGAGAAAAGTTAAAAATGAAGCGTGAGAAGGGAAAGGAGAATAAAACAAAACAGCCAGGAGATAAAAGATTTTTAAAGATAAAATCTAATTATAAAGAAACTAGAAAAGTTAGTTTGGGGCAGGAGATAAGAGAAAAGAAAAAGAACAAGAGAGAGGAAAAAGAAACAAGGGAAAGGATAGAGGGGAAGAGAGGATAAGTAAAAGAGAGGAAAGAGAAAGTACAGAAAAAACGAGAGTGGGAGGAAAAGGAAAGAGAAAGTAGAGCGAAAGAAAAGTTGTGGAAAAGTTAATGTGGGGAATGGGAGAAGGACATAAAATAAATAAAAAGTTTTACACTGAAATGCAAATAATTGTATCGGAATTTCAACACACTATTTTCATATAATTTGATAAAGATAAGTCATTATACAAGAAACATAAGAAAAACCAAATTTATTTGGATATATCGTCTTAGGAGAGAGACTAATGGCGCAATGAAAAAATACCCTTCTTCGTCCGAGTTCATTAATAGAGCTTATTAAAAGAGAAAAATATCCACATACAACTAGTTTTGTCTCTTTATTCGCCAAGGTGGTAGTGGCTTTCATCACATTCCACTTGGGTTAGCAGAGTAGAAGCAAAAAAGAAAGAGGATGAATAACAAAATAGAAATACTATCGTCCTTACAAGTTCAAGAGTGGGGGGGGGGTATAGAGAAAGAAATATTAACGAGAGATGAAAGATAAAGAGGAGGATTCAAATATACAGTGCGAGTGCGTATGTGTATGTATAAACACACACATTATAAGATATAGAGTAAACAGATGAGACGTAGGGAGAGAGAAAGTTGAACAGTTGAGGGTGGCAATATGTATAACCCAAATCTAGTTTTTGTTGCTTGTTTTTAAGTTTCTTTCATTAGAGTAAACAACTCAATGAACAATTTACGTTTTATGACTGACAGGCCACAACACCAACCACACTTATAAATGAAACACACACAAACGTGTGTGTGTGTAGTATTAGACAGAGGAAACTGGTAGTGATATCTACGTCAGCAAAATTTTTCAACTTTTAGTGGGGAAAATTTGTAAATTTGGAATGATTCACGCCGTAGTTTTTTTTTAAGTTTGTGAAGTTTTCTAAATTGATAAAACGAAGCATTTTAATAAGGCGGTGGTGGTGTTAGTATTTGTATGAGAAAGATCACAACGTAC
Source organism: Octopus bimaculoides (assembly GCF_001194135.2). NCBI lineage: Eukaryota > Metazoa > Mollusca > Cephalopoda > Octopoda > Octopodidae > Octopus > Octopus bimaculoides. The sequence continues at coordinate 54,203,909 of NC_068990.1, forward strand.
TTAACAGAGAAACTCGGAGTATTAGTTCGGTCGGGGGCTGTGGTAGAAGACACTTGCCCAAGGTGCCACGCAATAGGACTGAACCCGAACCATGTGATTGAGAAACAAACTTCTTAGCATACAACTATACCCGAGCCTATAGCGACATGTATCTCCACTTCAATAACTATGGAGTGAAGGATATTTGAGAAGACTGAGCAAAAAAAATCAACACTGATCTGTGACAAATGGAAAATTATCGAGTCAAATATGTTGTGAAGGGGGGGGGGTTGCAAACATATACACACAACTTTTGTAGTTTTATAGAGGAAGGGGTGTGTTGTGATAGTTATACCGTTCGAAAAGATATAAACGGTATACTTTAATATACAAGTCTTATTAAAGGAGGTCGTAAAGCAATTAATTAGATCTACATGTTTATTATCGTCCTGGTAGCTAGCACCAACAGAAAGAAAAAGGACAGCAACAGCCAAGTAGGGAAGTAACAAGTGAACTTGTCATTCAGGGCTCCTCACCTTCTATCATTTTCCCTTTAAAACTCGAGCAACAAGGAGACTTCTTCGTGGTCGCTCGACATGCTAGAAATAGTAGCCTAATAGCCCTCATATCACATTTTACTGCCTTAAATAAGTAAAGAACACATCATAGTGTAATCAACATACTCTGAAGATGAGATGGTCATGTACCAAAGGAGGTCTACTCGATCAAGACTGACCTGGGGCTAAACAACTTTGATGAACGAACTTCGACAATAGCGAACTAAACATTTCAAGGACATTATCATCATCATAACGACCGTAATAAAGACGATCTCTTTAAAAACATAAAAATATTTTCTAAACGCCTTCGCCCCTCTAAGTAAAATTATCGATCTAATCTAATTGTATCCCTTCCACTAACTAATCAAAACTCTCTTTGATAGTTTTATTTACCTCAATATGATACACTGCCAAACTAATTCACTCCTCAAGTGTATGGTTAAATATCCACACCCTACGTTTTCCTTCGCAGTCCCATGTCTCATGGGATACTGTTTCATACAACTGAATGTAATTTTAAAATATTTTTTCACCTTTAATTTCAACTTTTCTCCCTGCACCTTTCTCATGAAGTATTTAACTTCGAAGGCCAGCTACACCAAAACTCGGTTTTCATTTATCGTTCAGCTGTATAGTCTTCCTAAGATCTTATTCTAAGAACATCATTCTTCTAACACTCGTCTCAAAAAGCTCGATATAATTTTCTAAAATTTATTACTCTTAAAACAGAACAAATATATTTAATTGCAGTGTGTTTTCTTAATGCGAAAAATACTTTGACAGAGATCTTAGGTAGAACTTCCACAACAGGTCAAATAATGAAAAGAGGCTGGGGGAATATAAAAAGAAAAAACTGGTAGGAAATATAGCAGAATAGTTAGTAATAAAGATTTTTTATATATTAGCACAAGTCTACAAATTTGTGGAAGGACACTGAATAAACCTGAATGTATTAAATATGAATAGAAAAATGTTATGTTCAACAGCAAATAAGGGAGAGTAATTTCACTTTTAGGGAGGGTACTAAAAACGAGAATAATATCCCAAACAATAAAAATTATGTCCATAAGTTTTATTCACTTAAAAACACCACCATATCTATAAAACATACCTACACAAGTGTGCCCCCCCAGCGACTTTGTTTCCTTATAGATTCTTCCGTTTACATCGGATTTTTTTCTTTTTGAGAATATGTTTTATATATGGCTGGGAAGTGTAGTTTCGGAAAATTCACACGAATTGGATTTGCTTCCTCATAAATTTCAGAATAATGGTTATTTTTTAATGAAATTTTCTACAAATACCTTTCAGTATGAGTAGATTACCATTATATCGGAATTGAAAAAAAAAAGGTAGGCTCACACACATAGATACTAACACAGATCACATATAATACACAAAATGAAACTTAAAGTTTCTAAGAAAAAAATTGTGATGTGTGTCAGTATGTATGTTCGCGTGCTCACCATTTTTCTTTTCACATTAAATTGCCATACCGTAATTTTACACACTTTGAGAACTTCTCTCACAACCACGGAATAAATTTTTTCACAACGAATACAGATATAATTGGAATTTACACCATCTGAAGCATATTTGTAGAAAATTTCATCAAAAATTATCCGATTCTCTGGAAGTGATGAGGAAACACTCGTGTATGTATGCCATATACATACATGCATATATATATATATATATATATATATATACACACACACACACACATATATATATATATATATAATTAACCAGAGAACCATATATAGTTGTATAGCGTACCCTAACACCATCTTAGCGCTATTCATATACAAAATATAATGAAACTAAATGTTTGCTTGCAGTTGTTTTACTTTCTGTTTCACCAACTATTTGCCATACAATCATGGTCGATTACAATAAAGTTGTTAAAACTTTCTGAAACAAAGATAATGGAGGTGGGGGAAACGTACATTCATTCACACACTGAACACACACACATATATAATCACAAGCTCTACACACTGTCAACTTGTACCTATTAATATTCTAAAGAAATACTTTTCATGATTCACATTAAGAACATTTTACACGCTAACTTGCTGGATAACTTTATTTCAAGCAAGACACGTTAAGACAACTTTCACAAAGTGTACACACGTACACTGAAAACTGTAGATCACAACTATGTCTATGATATA
>NC_068990.1:54206724-54210581 GCF_001194135.2 Octopus bimaculoides
TAACAGGTGTATATGGTAATTACCTGGTGTATATAGTAACTAGATGTATATATTAAGTTGTTTAAAAAATGCTGTCTAATTTTTAGAAAACATTTTTCAAATTCGACTTAACATGTTATTTTTGTAGTGTTTGAGACAAAATTTTACATGCTTAATAATCGATGTGTACTCTTTAATAAACTTTTGTGGATTTCTTTCAGAATATCATTTTGAAGTATAGAAATCCTTAATTTCAAACATGGTAAAAGAAGAAATGCATTCACTTTTTTTTGCATGAATTCAAGCTTGGACATAATGCTTCCCAAACAGCCACCTCAACAGAGCATGGGGTGAATTGTCTACTAGTGATCAGAGGGTAAAACAGCGATTTCAGAGATTCTGTTGTGGGAATGAGTGCCTTGAAGATCAAGAAGGTAGAGGACATCCATCCAACTTTGATGAAAACAATATTAACAGTAACTAGCAGGTGCATATGGTAACTAGCATTTGTATATGGTGACTAGCTGGTGTATGAAGTAACTAGATGTATATAGTAAACTAGCTGTGTATATAGTAATTAGCAGGTGCACATGGTAACCAACAAGTGTATATAATGATGCGCAGTTGTTTATGGTAACTAGCAGGCATATATAGTAACTAGTAGGTGTTTATAGTAACTAGCTGGGGTATATGTTAATTAGTTGGTGTATATAGTAACTAGCAGGTACATATGGTCACTAGTTGATGTATATAACAACTAGCAGGTGTATATGGTAACTTGTGATGATCCTTTCCTACCCTTGCAAAGAAATTCCCTAATAACAAGAGTTTGTCCCTCGGCGGCATTACTATCCTGCCACTCTTGCCTTCACCTACTCTCTTCTGCAGACATGGGAGTATGATGTAGCCCTTGGAACCTTCAGATTTGTCAAATTGTCCAACCCATGCCAGTATGGAAAGCAGACATTAAATGATGATATGTTGGGTGGGAGACTTGGGGGAGATAGAGATAGATGTACAGTGATAGAGATAGATGTCAGATGTACATTGGGGTAGCTGTAGTGAGTGGGGGACAAAGGTTGTAAGGAATTTGTCAATGGCAGATATGCTAGAATGATGAGAATGATAGCAGATAAGACAGAAGTGTTAAAGATAAGGTAATGGCAGTCTTAAGATGTTGCTCAGAGGTGGCGTGAAGATAAACAGGGTACAAACAAAGGAGTTACCATCATCATCATCGTTTAACATCCGTTTGCCATGCTGGTATGGGTTGGATGGTTCAACTGGGGTCTGGGAAGCCAGAAGGCTACACCAGGCTCCAGTCTGATCTGGCAGTGTTTCTACAGCTGGATGCCCTTCCTAACGCCAACCTATCCAAGAGTGTAGTGGGTGCTTTTTACATGCCACCAGCACAGGAGCCAGAAGGGGCTGGCAACAACCACAATCAGTTGGTGCATTTTATGTGCCACCAGCATGGAAGCCAGTCAAGGCAGCACTGGCATCGGCCATGTTCGGATGCTGCTTTTTATGTGCCACCAGCATGGGTATCACAACTACAATTTCCATTTGATTTTGGTTTTGATGTACTTGACTCAATAGGTCTCTTCAAGCATGGCATGTCACCCTACAAGCCAAGGTACTTTTGAGTGGGCTGGTTATGCAACACTGGTTACAGCTGTGAACTCACTTTATTTGCCGGGTCTTCTCAGTCACAGCATATCTCCAGAGGTCTCGGTCTTTTGTCATTGCCTCTGTGAGGCCCAACGTTTGAAGGTCATGTTTCACTGCCATGTTTCACTGCCGTGAAGCATGGCAGTTCGCACACATGCATCGTAAATCTACTTTTGACTCTGAGTGAGAGGCCCTTTGTCACCAGTAGGGGTGGGAGCTTTCTGAACTTTGCCCAGGGTATTCCTATTCTAGTGGTAACACTTTCTGAGCATCCACTCCCAAAGCAGACTTGGTAACCTAGGTAGCGGAAGCTATCAACTACTTCTAGTTTCTCTCCCTGGCATGTGATGGAATCTGTTTTCTGAGCATCTGTGGAGTTTATTGCCTCTGTGCATCTGCTGCACACGAAAGCTATCTTCCTGGTTAATCTTCCATTGATGTTGCTGCACCTCTTATGTGTCCATAGCTTACACCGGGTACATTTTATGGAGTTTCTACCAACACCTTTTCTACAGATCGAACAGGGCTACCTACCTGAAGGGGTGTGTGATGTGTTTGCCTGCCTACTTACAAGAACTTTGGTCTTTGCAAAATTGACTCTAAGGCCCTTTGAATCCTTGCTTCTACACCTGAAATTTCTAGTTCTAGTAGTGATTCTGTTGAGGGCCAGGTCATCAGCATAGAGGAGCTCTCAGGGGCAATCTGTCTTGAATTCCTGTTATTGCCTGGAGGACTATAATGAATAAGAGGGGGCTGAGGGCTGATCCTTGGTGGACCCCTACTTCTACCTGGAATTCTTCACTATACTCATTGCCAACCCTAACTTTACTAATGGCATCTCTGTATAGGGCCTGTATAGCCCTTGTTAACCATTCGTCAATCCCTAGTTTCCACATCACCCACCAGATAATGGATCAGGGAACCCTATTAAAGGCTTTCTCCAAGTCCACAAAAGCCAAGTATAGGGGTTTATCTTTGGCTAGGTATTTCTCCTGCAGTTGCCGTACAAGGAATATAGCAACAGTAGGGCTTCTACCTGGCACAAAACCTAACTGCATCTCATCTAAGCAGACTCTCTCCCTAATTATTTGGGCTATGACCCTCTCCATGACCTTCATCGCCTGATCCAGCAGTTTGATACCCTGTAGAAATATTTCTATCTAAAGCATCACCTTTACCCTTGTAGCAGTTGACTATGGTGCTGCTACGCCAGTCATTGGGTATGACTCTATCATGAACTACCTGGTTTACAATATGGGTGACTAGGCCATAGCCCACACCACCAGTTGTTTTAAGCATCTCAGCAGTGATTCCTGATAGGCCGGGGGCCTTTCCTGGCTTCATACCCTTAATTGCTTTATCTACCAGGGTGCTATCTATTTGGATTGCTGGTCCCTCTACTGGGTCAATATTTGGCAGGCTCTTTTCCTCCCAATCATTCTCCACATTCAGCAGTCTTTCATAATGACTTCTCCAGGCCTCTTTCTTTTCTAAATCATTAAAAGCAAGTGCACCATCATCCATGCAGACATATTTCTCTCCTGTGACACCACAATTTTCTCTCATACACTGTCTTGCAATCCAAAATACTTCAGTTCTTTGGTCCTCATGTTGCTAGACATTGGCAAACTTCTCTTCTGCTTCGCTCTTGGCTATGTATACCTGTCGCCCAGCCTCCCTTCTGGCTATCTGGTATAGTTCCCTGCTACCCCCACCCTTCCAGGCTTTCCAGGCCTGCACTCAACAAAATTAAGTACACTCCAAAAGATTATTACTGACAAGCTGATCACCATTTAAAGACTACATCGATATAACAGGGAATGTTAAAACAACATTTTAATATTATCAAATCAATTGAACACAGAATGAAAATTGGAAATATTTTTGAAAATTAGGGCAATTAAAGATGCAGTTCTATTTTTAAGAGATGAGGAATTATGTACATTATTTACATTAGATGGATATTTGTCCTCATCTTTGTTGTTAACACAACGTTTCGGCTGATATACCTTCTAGCCTTCATCATCATCATCATCATTATTATTATTATCATTATTATTATTATTATTATTATTATTATTATTATTATTCAGGTCACTGCCTGGAATCGAACTCAGAATCTTGGGGTTAGTAGCCTGCGCTCTTAACCACTATGCCACAGGCATATGGCGTAGTGGTTAAGAGTGCGGGCTACTAACCCCAAGATT
>NC_068990.1:54211299-54211929 GCF_001194135.2 Octopus bimaculoides
GTGTGTGTGTGTGTGTGTGTGTGTGTGTGTGTGTGAGAGAGAGAGAGAGAGAGAGACTATAGGTGCAGGCATGGCTTGCTTCTCAACCACATAGTTCAAATTCAGTGCCATAGCACTAAAGTGTCCTCTACTTTAGTCCTAGGTCTACCAAAGCCTTGTACATAGATTTGCTTAATGGAAACTGAAAAATGTCCATTATACATATGTATGTGTGTGTACCATCATGACAAACAAACATTTAATGATGATGATCATGATGCGTGTGTGTGTGTGTGTAAACATCTGAATGAATTATTTCTCCCTTTAAGTGATTGTCACACAAAAAAACAATGTCTTAAACTAAAATGTATGGGAACAAATGTAGTTGCATAGTAGTTGACTAATCAGAAAGAAATGAAATAGAGCCAGTGTGTGTTTTTTATTGGCAAAAATGACCCTCCCAATATACAACATAAACATGTTTCATAAATGTATGTCATGTCTACCAACTGTGGCACCATAGTCCCCCAACTGCAAGCCTATCTATCTATCTATCTATCTATCTATCTATCTATCTATCTATCTGTCTATCTCTCTCTCTCTCTCTCTCTCTCTGTATATATATATATATGTATATATATATATATGTAT
>NC_068990.1:54212881-54214968 GCF_001194135.2 Octopus bimaculoides
GCCGACCAAAGCCTTGTGAGTGGATTTGATAGACAGAAAACTGAAAGAAGCCCGTCGTATATATGTATATATATACATGTGTGTGTGTGTGTTTGTGTGTTTGTGTTTGTCCCCCCCCAACATCGCTTGACAACCGATGCTGGTGTGTTTATGTCCCCGTAACTTAGCAGTTCAGCAAAAGAGACCAATAGAATAAGTACTAGGCTTACAAAGAATAAGTCCTGGGGGCGATTTGCTCGACTAAAGGCGGTGCTCCAGCATGGCCACAGTCAAATTACTGAAACAAGTAAAAGAGTAAAAGAGTAAAGAGACCATTGATTACAATCCCAGAAAGTCCATGAGTTCAATCCAAAAGATCTCGGTGTGTCAGAAGGTACAGTCAGAAATATTGTCCACAAAGACATCAGATACAAGTCTTATATGATGAGGAAAGGTCAATTTGCCAGAAAAAGCAAAAGAAAATCACGACATCAGATCTAAAATGCTCTTAAACAAACTGAAAAATCCAGCAGAGGAGGATTTGATTTGGTTTTTCTCAAACAAGAAAAACTTCAACCAAGATCAAAAAGTTAACAGAAGAAATGACAGATGGTTATGTGTATACCCTTCTGAAGTTCCAAGTGTTTTTGCATACAAAATTTCCTGCAGCTGTCATGGTTTTAGGGGTTGTCAGCAATGAAGGACATGTGATGCCTCCTTACTTCTTTCCACAAGGCCTTAGAGTTAACTCTGCTGCCTACATTGAGGTCCTGGAAATAATTGTTTAGCCTGGATAGACAGTGTATGCAATAGAAGGCCATATGTATTTCAGTAAGACTGCACTATCACACATGACTTTAGTAACACAGGAATGGATGGCTGAAAATTTTTATGATCATAACCCCTAACATTTGGCCTTCTAATTCCCCAGATTTCAATCCATTGGACTTGTAGTGGCGTGAAATTATAGCCGCCATTGAGGAAGTACTATTCTGCGCATGCACAGGGAACTTCACCACCAGAAGCTCCTCGAGTTGCGCATGCGTAGTAAAACTCGTACTTAAGAGAGAGTTTCACTTTGTTAAGCGAGTTGAGCTGAGACCTTCTACGTAACAACACCTCGCTCCTCCACGAAGCACTTTTACACTGTTCTCTGGCAGGCATCAAGGAAGCCCTTAACCTTCCAATACCAACTACATCTCAATCAGCGGCTGCTAAGCTGAATGACAGGAATTGTGAAACCAAGCATCATCATAAATAAAAACCTTTTTATTATATTGTTAATTGTTCTAATGTCTCTTCATTTATAATTATGTTGAAAGGTGATAGAGAGAGACTAAAGTCTCTATGACAACTATCAAACCATTACAGACTACTTCATATGGAGCATTGTTGAGAGAGAGGTTGATGAACATGCCCATAACACCAAAGATTCTATGAAAGTTGCTGTAGTCAGAGTAATGTCCAAAATGAAACCAGGACTACATGATTCAAGCATGTAGATGATTAAGATCTCATACAGAAGCAGTTGTTGAAGCTGAAGGTGGCTTTATTGAATAACATTATAGAATAGGTTTTTTTTTTATCCTCATAGCATTTTTTGATAAATGAAGTGATTATCTGTAATTATATATCTGTTGTTTTATCAACATAAATCTGTTCTCAAATATCTTACGCACCTTGTACATATATATTTAAGTCACAGTATATGGAGTCAAGTACTCCAGTAGTAGTTATAAAAAAATCTCCTTAATGTATCATTCTACAAAACATGTAGAACATACAGCACAATAAGAGAGAAAACGATATGGAGTGTCGAGAGTCATAAATAACTGAGAAATAGTTTGATGAAATTTTATCTAACAATAAAAAATTCAAATATCATGACAAATTGTTTAAATATAATAATATAAATTATTTACATGTTTTTAAGTCACAAAACAATTTGTCAAGATATTTGAATTTTCTTATTGTCAAATGAAATTTAAAATTTCATCAAACTATTTCTTTGTCATTTATGACTTTATATATACATATTATCCATATGACAAAATCATGTATATACATATATATATATATATATATATATATATATATATATATATATA
>NC_068990.1:54215227-54220510 GCF_001194135.2 Octopus bimaculoides
ATTGTATTATATCACTCTAAACTTTTTATGTTCTCTATATTTTTTTCCTTCCTCTCTATATGTAAAACAAACATCCTGATGAAGGGAGTGTCTAATCTCTAATATGAGTACAACACCATATTAATAGACACATCTCAGAAACGGTCCGTAGATGTATACTTTTAACTTAACTTTTATATTATATGTTTTTTTTGTTGTTTTTTTTTGAAATCCTGTCCTAATGTACACGTTTTTAATACAATACATGTAAATTTATAACTTCATCATACCGTATATATTTACCCATTATATGTTATATCATAATGTACGTTTACACATCGTAATGTTTTAACTTTAATTGTCATATTTTTATACAACTTAGAAATCATGCATATTTATAAATATTTTTTTATTTTGAGCATTCATATTTCTAAAGTTTTTATTGTTGTATTTGCTTGTTTTACCGTACCTTTTAGACACTTTAGAGACTGAATACTATAAATTCATTTATTGATTCTTGAAGGAATTGAACACACATATTGTATCTTGCGTTGGACATATGGTATTATTCCTGTGATTTTCCACCCTTATGTATCCATTTTTACTATAAGATGTATATATATATATATGTATATACATACATAGCAAAGATGTATATCAGAACGGCAGGCAACTCATTTGAGGAAAGATATATACAACACCTGGCGTCATTCAGAGACAAAAATTAAAAACATGCAACATCCCTGTCAAATATAATATGGATATTGGAAGGTGAAACAAGCAACCCCAGATAGAATGGAAAATTATTGCTAAAGCCCAAAAATACTGCAGGCAGGTTACCAAATGTGAACTCTGCATTACTGAAAAACTAAACATTATACAATCAACAGATAACATCCTAAACATTAGGGATGGAAACTTCTCTCCCTGCAAACATAAACAATATTTTGCACTCAAATACTCCAAAAAAGAGTCACCATCTACAACAGTAATCCCAACAGGATAGCCTTTTTCCCGAACATGAAATCTGAACACACATAGCACACAAACTCCACATACAGAAGAAATATGTCCCAATGACAAATTACCTCATCACACAAGTATAAGAACACCATACCCAGAACAAAAACAAAGTAATTCAAATTGACCACACAACAGTTTGCCCCAAAAGACAAACATTCAAAAGTAATATCCCTTGATTCATTGTTTTATTCTCTGCAAACTAAATGAAGCTGTATTTTCCAAAATGGAGGCAAACACCTTTCTCCATATGATCAGTGGGAAAAATTGTTAAGATACTAGGATATTTTCCTACTTTTCTTAACATGAAACCAATGGTAGCCTTAATTCACAAATAAAGGAATTATATCCACCAATGCGGTGTTGAGCATTCATTTTCATATCACTTGATATTTACACCCCCCCCCCCACACACACATATGTGGTATTTTTTATATGCTTAAAGCTTATAAAAAAATACCATTATTATTATTTACAGAATTTGTAAAATTCAACACCACTTAACAAAACCATTTGCACTGAAAGCACATACATAAAGTTTGTTTACAAAAACAACTATGAACTAATACAGTTCTTAAATTTGACAGAAAGGATTTGGCTGGTTCACTGGTGTAATCAGTATCACACTTAATGACGTTAACAATGGGATGTGGGTTCAAGTCCTATACATATGGGAAAGCCTACTCTTTTCTGTCAAGGGCTTATACACCCCATTATTAGACTATTTTCCTTAGTCATTTGCACGGCACTCACTATAAGCTTTAAGCTTATAAAAAAATACCATCGTTATTTACAGAATTGTAAAACTCGATACCTCTTAACAAAACCATTCGCACTGAAAGCATATAGATACACACACACACACACATTATCAGTGTACCAATCAGACTATCAGATGTTCTTATGCACCACTGGCCACAATGCACTTCCAATCTTTCTTGATTGCACCCTTCTTTTCCATCTTAGCCAAAACTGCTTCACTAAATTTAGTTAATTAAATTGCAACATGTCCAGTTTAGTTAACTAAATTGGACAAGTTGCAAGATTCACAGGTGGACCTAGCAAATGCACAGATCCGCTTGTTGTCTTTGAACTTTGCAATGTGTCCAGTCAAGTAGAACTTGCACTTTTGGTATTCTTAGATCACATTATTCACTCTGTTCTGTGCCCCAATTATTTCATTCCAGATATGCTCTTGTAATGATTCCCTAGCATGGATCTTTCCATGTCCCTTTTGCATTATAGCCAACTGATGAGCTCATGAGCTCCCCTCTTTGTAGCAGTTCATCTCTCACATCCAGAAATGATGATGTGGATGGTTTTGTCCAGCTTTATTTTGAGCACATCCTTCACAGAGATAAATGCCTTCCATTCTCTTCAAGATTTCAGCATCCATGTCTCACTGCATATTCCTTGTGTGATCTAAATAGATGTGTGTGTGTGCGTGCGTGTGAGTGTGTGTGTGTGTGTGTGTGCATGTGTGTTAGTATCTCTTTGTCTTGACATCTTATGATAGTTTAAACATGTGTCCTCTTTGTACAAGTGGTACCCTTCACTTCCAATCTTTCAGGAAAAAAATGTCTGGCCATATTATTTTACTTGGAAATAGGCGAAGGTTGGTGGCAGGAAAGACAACTGGCTGTAGAAAAATCTGCCTCAACAAATTTCGTCTAAACCATGTGTACATGGAAGAGTGGACATTAAGACAATAATGATGATGATGATGTCAAATGAATTTAATGTTCTAGTTATATATATGATTGTCTAGCTATTAGGGGCTCCATTGCCATTAGTTCCACTAATATGGAAGAATAAAATTTGACGTTAGTAAGGTGGTGAACTGGCAGAATTGTTAGCATGCAATGTGAAATGCTTAGCAACATTTTGTCTGTCTTCACACTCTGAGTTCAAATTCTACCCAGATTTTGCCTTTCATCCTTTTGGGGTCAATAAAATAAGTACCAATTGAGTACTGGGTTTTATGTAATTGACTTACTCATTTCCTTGAACTTACTGACCTTGTGCCAAAATTTGAAATCACTATTTAACATTAGTTTAGCTGTTGGTACTACTGGAAAGAACTCATGTAATCTTAGGGATCTTCAGATTTTCTGTTATTTCTTGCTCTTTAGAAGGAATTGACAAGGAATGAAGCCAATCGTCTAATTTTGTTTTTTTTCTGTCCTAGCCAGTTCCACCTACTTTTCTATTGTGTATGTAGCCATATTGCTGCTGTTCTATTCTTTCCCCTTCTTTCATGTTTTAACCCCTCATCTCCTAGCACAAAGGTGCCTCCCTCTCTATTGTAGCCTCATTCAATGAGGGATTTTTTAGTCTTGCAAGCTGCATAATAACCTCAATAATGCTAGTGCCATGAAAAAAGGCAACCAATACACTCTGTAAAATGGACTTTGTTAGGGAAGTCATCCAACTGTAGAAACCATGTCAAAGCAAACACTGGAGCATGATGCAGTCCTAGGACCCATTAAGTCCTGTTAATTCATCTAACCTAGCATGGGACATGGATGTTGAAAGATGATGATGATGATGATATTTACTTGATGGTCAGGTTTTTACTGCTCCTTGCATTAAATATGTCAGCATTAACTTAGCTATTATTTTTTCTGCAATGGTATCTCTGAGTAATATTCTCTGAATGTTACTTGTTTTTCTATGTACATTGTTTTATATATACTCAGTGATTCTATAGTTATTAATTCAGCTAGAATAGCAAATGCTCTGCTTTATTGATGAAGTCAGAATAGCATCAACATATGTTTAGAGTTGCTTTCTGTTATTTCCTGAAACATAAAATATTAGTGCTTGCTAAACATTTTTTTTTCCACATTATCCATTTATTTGTAGTTAGGCATCCCTTTTTTTAAAGCTCCCTACACTGTTAGATATGTTAATCGTAACTTAACTATTTACCTATATTTGGGTAAATTTTGCAGGTGGTGGATGGGTTGTTAGAGATGACATCCAGTATTACAGGCCAACAAAATCCTAATCAGTTAGAGCTAATGGGAATGAAGTTTTCAACATGAATAGAAGTAACAGTCAAATTTCCTTCAAATCACATTCTACCATCTTAAAAAAAGAAAGATGCATTAGATAATATAGTTCTTCACTCCCCATTAAAATAACAGGATGGTTACAACCAGAATATCATGACCATCATAGATGAGTTTGATTTGACTGACCTGGAGGTGTGTGTGTGTGGTGGGGGTAAACAATTGCTTTAAAGTTCTTCCCTACACTCATCACATTTAACATTATTACTCTATGTAAAGCTATAAAATACAGCTATTAAGTGTTAATTACTTTGTTCTTGAACATGACATAATAATGGAAGAGGAAATAATTCTCCAATAGTATAATGTATAGTAAATTATGAATTTATGGTACTTGATTATACATTAATTCATAATACTTTATTAACTTGTTCTACTTTATTAATTCATGGTGCCTTACTAATTCCTTGTACTTATCATATTTTAATTAATTGTACATTATTAATTTATGGTCCTTTATTAATTCATGATTCTTTGTTATATATTAATTCATTGTAGTTTATTAAATCATGGTACTTTATTAATTCATTGTATTTTATCAATCCATTGTACTTTATAATTTCATGGTCCTTTATTAATTCATTGTACTTCATTAATTCATGGAGCTTTGTTAATTCAAGGTACTTGATTCATTCAGTAGCAGAGATACTTGCTCGAGAATAAAATGGCATAGTTTTTTTATAGTTTTACTTGTTTCAATCATGTGACTGTAGCCATGCAGGAGCACCGTCATTGGTCAAACAAATCAACCACAGGATTTATTCTTTGTAAGCCTAGTACTTCTTCCATCAATGTCTTTTGCTGAATCACTAGGTTATGGGAACATAAACACAGCAGCCATTGGTTGTCAAGCAATGGTGGGGGTACAAACACAGACACACAAACAAACAAATATACACATATATACGACAATCTTCTTTCAGTTTCCATGTACAAAATCCACTCACAAAGCTTTGGTCAGTCTGAGGCTATAATATATATTTATATCCATATATATATATATATATATATATAATAATTTTCCCAGAGGATGTAGCAACCGTTACCAATATAGCATTTGAATTTGAAGTCTCTGTCTCTTTTGAATATGAAAATTTAAAAGTTTAAAAACCTTATAATATATATATATATATATATATATATAAATAAAAAGGGGTTTGTATGATAGTGTATAGAGGAATATATTATTCAAAAGAATTCCAACTCTGTT
>NC_068990.1:54220693-54225666 GCF_001194135.2 Octopus bimaculoides
GATAGATAGATATATAAGGTATTTGGATTCTGCCATGGAGGAAGCTGATGTTCAACTTAGGTGTTTGCTGACTATACTGTTTTGGTTTCTCACTTGTTTATAATCAGGTGTAGAATTGTATGAATGCGGTGTAGAGCATTAAGTTGACAAAACTTTTAGAATACGTTATAAGTTATTTATTAAAATTTGAAATGGTAACATTTGCTATATCACACCAGGTAAACTATAATAAATGAAAAAATGTTCACAAGAAACAAATTCAGTTGTGGTATTTGTGATGTAGGAATTGTTGTTTGTGTATCTATGTGTTTTCGCGTGTTTGAAAAGACAAAGTATGTGTGTACAAAAGAACCTTACTTGTATAACAGTTGTTGTAGCGATGAGTGCTCTCGGGCTAGTAGTTAGTCAGCAGTCGCGACGTCTCAATTAGACAGATGACCATCCTTGCAAAGTGTGTGGGGTCATGCCAGCAACTCACTTTTCTTGGCCAAATGTCCCTCTATTTATAACATTTGGTGGTCAAAGCACTGACAAGTGAAGCTATGTCTGGCCAACGTTCCCTTGATTTATGGTGTCGAAAGCCAAGTGTTTTGACCGTTAATTTTTGCCAAACATTTTCTTTGTCATTTGTTATCTATCGTGAATCCCTTAGTTTTGAATGTGTGGTCTTTTGCTGAGAAAATATACTTTTGACTGTGGGAAACATTTTCCTCTGATGTCGAGTTGTGAGTTGAGAGATTTGGGTTCAGTTTTGAGTCAAAATCTCTCACACTACTCCCCTCCCCAGAAAGTTTCCTGGTACAGAAAAAAGGAAATTTTCTATATAGCGTGAAACAGAAAAGCATAATTGTGAAAAAACGCAGTCTTAGTTGGGCACTAGATGCATGGTATTTAAATGCATGTATATAATGACTTGTGAGTTTGGAAATATGCGTGCACATGAATGCGGCAATTTATAAAGTAATTAAATGGCATATATACAACAAATGAAGCAAAAGTAAAATAAGGTAAAGTACATAATTGCAAGGCATGCAAAGGGAATATATCGTATAGAGGTAAATGTTCATTACGTGCATAATTGTCCCAAGGATTAAAAACAATTTTTTTTGTTTATTAGTTTGTGAGTAACTGTTCAATTGTATAAGTGTTCGTTCATGTAAATGTTCATTGGTGTAATTGTTCACTGGAGTAAATGTTGAAGTGTGGGAATCACTTACGTGGGGGTGTTTTTTTTCCTCTTTTTTTTTTTAATATAGAAGACTTGTACATATTTTGCCGGCCAACAAACTCTTCTGCCGCTTTTTGTGTGAGGGTGTTGTGGAGACTTTGATGTACTGGTGGGAAATGCTGATGCAGTTATATCACTTCGATGCGTAGTCGATGGTGGTGATGATGGTGGTGCCGTATCAGGTTCCATGATGGCTTTCTTGAGCCGATCGATACTAATGGTATTCTGTTTACCATTTACATCGACAACGAAGTATTTCTCCCATTTTTGCAGTACTTTGTAAAGGCCGGAATACGGTGGGCGGATTTGTGCTGGTATTCCATCATTTCTAACAAACACGTGTCCATTGATTAATGTCCGTGGGGACATATGTAACAGTTTCCTGCAGGCGAGGTGGGTTTGGTTACAGCTGCGATATATGTGCACGTAGGCGATGCACATGTTGTGGGATCTGGGATATCCTATGGAATTACTGGAGCAATCATTTGTCCAGGCAGGGTTAATGTGGTACCGTAAACGAGTTCAGCCGGTGAGTATCTGATCTCATCCTTGACGGATGTACGGATACCAAGCAGGATTAACGGAAGGAAACCTATCCAATTGTTTACATCAGGGTATGCCTGTATGGCTGATTTCAGTTGCCTGTGGAATCTCTCCACCATGCTGTTTGCTGCTAGATGGTATGCTGTAGTGCGACAGTGTTTGGAACCGATGAGTAAGCTCACTGAAAAGGTGGCAGTCAAATTGTCTTCCTCTGTCTGTCGTGATGATAGCAGGGATACCAAAACATGATACCCAGTGTGATATCAGCACTTTAGCCATAGTTTCTACTGTGGTATCAGAGAGAGGGAAAGCTTTGGGCCATCGTGAAAAGCGGTCGATACAAGTGAGTAGATGTGTATAGTTGTGAGATGGAGGTAGAGGTCCAATGATATCTATGTGGATGTATTGGAAACGATTGTCTGGTGCTGTAAAATTACCAAAGGGTGACTTGACATGTCTGTGTACTTTTGCCTTTTGACATGCAACGCAACTTTTAACCCAGTCGCGGATGTTTTTATTGATGTTCATCCACACAAAGTGAGTTGCTATCATCCTCTGTGTGGGACAAACGCCCGGATGTGACACACCGTGTAAGGCAGTGAAAATTTTCCGTCTGTGTTGTTCGAGGACATATGGGCGCTCGTGTCCTGTGGAAACATCACACCATATTTGATTGGTTGAAGAAGATAGTGGGCAGAGTTGGAATTTGAGGGACGATGAATTTCGTAACTTATTAAGTTCTTCACCATCCTCTTGGTCTGCTGCAATCTGCTGTAACTCAATCGGTTCCAAAGTATGCAGTGCATTAAGGTGGGCGCAGGACAAGGTGTCTGCGGCTGTGTTATCAGAACCTTTAACGTACTGAATGTCAGTTGAATATTAAGAGATAAAATCAAGGTGACGGATTTCTCTCGGAGAATGTCGGTCATTCTTCGTTTTAAAAGCATAAACCAGTGGTTTGTGATCCGTGTAGATGCTGAAGGCAGTCCCTTCAAGCATATGGTGAAAATGTTTAACAGAAAGGTATGCAGCGAGTAGTTCTCGTCCGAAAGTGTTGTATTTAATTTCTGTGGGCTGTAGTCGCTTGGAGAAGAAGGATAGTGGTTACCAAATTCCATCCACAAACTATTGCAGAATGCCACCGATTCCAGTCTGAGAGGCGTCAACCACTAATGCGAGTGGAGCATCAGGTTTGGGATGAACTAGCATCGTAGCTGTAGCTAGCATATCCTTTAGCTTGTTGAAGGAGGCTAGTTGTGTGTCACATAATGTAATTGCTTGCTTCTTCTTTTTTGTCGGTCTGTTGCGCAGGACGTCGGTAAGCAGTTAAGCTGCTTCTGCGCACCTTGGAAGAAAATGACGGGAGAAATTCACCAGTCCCAAAAATCACGGAGTTTCCGAAGAGACATAGGGATAGGAAAATTCACTATGGCTTCCACTTTGTCAGGCAGAGGACAAATTCCGTCTTTGTCAACGACGTGCCTGAGGAAAGGAAGAGGTGAGACACCGAAAATGCATTTACTTGTGTTAATGGCTATGCCATAATCAGTCAGTCGCTGGAAAAGTTGTTGGAGGTGATCTTTGTGTTCAGCCTCAGAGGCGCTCGCTACTAGCATATCATCGATATATGCGTAGACGAAGGGTAAACCTCTTGTGACAGTGTTGATGAAACGCTGAAATGTTTGCGATGCATTACGTAATCCAAACGGCATTTGCAAGAATTGATATGTACCGAAAGAAGTGGCAATTGTGGTTTTGGGGACATTGACCGATTCAATGGGTATTTGATTGAAGGCCCGAATTAAATCTAATTTGGAGAAAATCCGTGCTCCATTCAGCAAGGCAGAAAAATCCTGCAAGTATGGTATGGGATAGGTGTCAGCCACTGTAGCTTTGTTGAGAGCTCTGTAATCTCTGCATGGATGCCAACCATTTGTTTCCTTCTTAGGAACTAAATGAAGGGAGATGGAGCAACTGCTCTTCGACGGTTGAATGATCCCTAGATTTAGCATGTGTGGGAATTCCTGCTTTGCTATGTGCAAGCGGTCTGGGGGCAGCCTCCTCAGTCGCGATGCTACTGGTGGGCCTGTGGTCTCGATACAATGTTCGATGCCATGTTTAATCTCGGTGTTTCTAAATACCGGCCTTGTGATATCCGGAAACTGGCAAAGAACATCCAAGTAACGTCAAGTGTGGGGAGATAAAAGGATTGGTCTGAATGTGGTTATTCGTGCGGCATCTGTCACATTTCGCAACCACTTTCTTAACGTTTCTCCTAGTGACGTCAGCATCAACCATTTTCGCCAGATACAGGGTCCTATCCACACCCAAGTGGTGCATAGCATGCAGCTCCTTCAGTTCGGAGTCACCCAGCCGACATGCTGCCGCTATCCCTTTCCTTGCTTCCTCCGGTTCCTCCAGCCATGCCCTTTTCACCCTGGTCAGTGCGTCCGCCCTGTTTCTTTCCGAAGGCACGAAAACCACGTTCAGCTTCAGTCCAAACTCGGCGATCAGCTCTCCCAGAACTCCTAGGTGGCGTTTCACCAACATCTCCGCGGCACCTTTCGTCCGGACTCTCTTCTCGCTGGTAATTACTGTTCCTACCCAGCCGACCACGGTGGCCGAATCCGTCCGGATCTCGATCGAGCGCAGTCCCCATCTCAGGGCCAAGTTCACCCCTTTCAGCACCGCATCTAGTTCGGCGACATTGATGTGGTTGAAGTCGTCTGCTTTCCGTAGCCAGGCCACATCCTTCACCTCAGCACCTTTGATCTCCAACACAACCCCTATCGCTATACTTCTAGCATCACACCAAACCGTCCTGCACTCCGTCTTGGGCACATACCAGTTTCCTCTAACCGGGTCTTCCGCTCTCGTTCTCTCAAGGATTTCCCGCATCATCGCTACCTTGTCACTCCAACTCTCCCCCTCTGCTCGTCTCTTGATGTAACTACATGCAATGCACAACCAACGAGCGATTGGATAGTGTCCGATCAACTTCCCACAAACCGAGAACAACTCTTTCCTGCTGACGCTGGAACTCAGCTCTGGGATCTCGTTTCCTCTCCGGAACACCAGCTCGCCCGATCTGTCTTTTTGTAGCTACAGCCCCAGCGCAGCTCCCCCCACCATCGACTCAGGCGGCTTCGCAATCAGCCCGAACCTCTCCAGGTGGCCTTCCTTATCCTCTCCTCTTTCCCTA
>NC_068990.1:54226651-54232341 GCF_001194135.2 Octopus bimaculoides
GGGCGCTCCCTTCCAAGTATAGAGCCATGAGACTCGCCACATCACTTATTCCTTGCAGCTTGGCAACGAGCCTAATTTTTCGTATCCAAGCCATCACATCTCCTTCGCCATTAAAAGGCCTGATCACATCGCTGGCGATCCTAATCTTGGTGGCTGCCATCGCGGCGAATTTCTGCACGTGGGGCCGAAATAGCTTGTGGTGTGTGCGTACGAGTAGATGTAATCGCCTTACCTCGGTTTTCCTTTCCTCGACTGCGAGTCTGTCTTGCGGTATCCAATCCTTGAAGCTTGCCCCGACCCAAAGTACACCAGGAATAGCAGCTGCCTCTCCCAAACCTAGACCGTTGCTTAACACCTCTTGTCCTGACCACAACCTCGTTCGAAAAGGGCACGAATCCCAATCGAGGCTCCCTCTGTCCTTTTTCCCCTTCCGGTCAGCCTCCCCAGACACTGACGTCATACCACACTGACATGTTTGTGTACTGAGAACTGCAACTGTTACTGTCCATATATTTGTTACGGCTGTAGCAAAACTTCATTGCCGCTGATATGGTGAATACCACAACAGAAAAACCTCAGAATCTTTGATCCACCATATAAGATAGCCTTGCGAGGTTATCTTAAATTCTAAAAAGGAGCTGCGCGCTTCCACTTATATCCCAATGTTATCTTAAAATGTAAGAAAGAGTTGTGCTCTCAAAAGCTGCGCTCTCTGATGCCTCACAGAAAATACACCCTGTTGCAAGAAAAAGTGTTAAACCATGTTGTTTGTATGAGTGTACAAAAGATTGTCCAAGTTGTTAAGATTCCTCCGGAGAGCTAAGTACCTTTTTAATTCGTTGTGTGTAGATGTTTGTCGTGCACAACCGGGAAAAACGGAAAAGTTCTTCGTTTCGAGCCTACACTCTTTGACAGAAAGAGATGAGAAGTAACAAATGGAGTGAAAGGAAAAGACACGTACACAAACCAGCTCATGCATACATGTGCACACTATCTCTCTCTCTCTCACACAAATACACATGCATATACACAAACATAAATACACAGGCTTACATACGTACAAATATATACAAACACTCACACACAATCAAGCCCACACACTAAGAAACTAATATTCACATACATCTATGTACTTATGAAAGCATGTATGAGTGTGAAATCAACTTGAAAATCATTTATTTACGTAGAAAGGAATATTTCATGTACAATTTTTATTTACCTCTTCTTACTATTAGGTCCACTTAGTTACACGATTGTTTACAATGAAATATTCAGTGTGATTATATCAAGTGTGAAGTATCGTTTCTGGTTGGAACCTCCAGGTTTCCTGTCCTGAAATTGCCTGGCTAAGAGTTCATACGGGTGCAGGAACAATACCGGACACCTTGTAACTATGTTATGGTACCAACCAGCATGTTACAGAAGGTGTTTAAGAACTCAAAGGTGCATAAAACGGCAGACCCACATAATTGTGTCCCCGAATTTGTTTCCTGATAACTTCCAGAAAAATGGGTAAACTTTTAAAGAAATTTTCTACAAATGCCTCTCAGATTGTGTCCATTAGGATTGTAGAGGAATTTAATGTGAAAAAAAAAAAAAAAAATTTCACGAAATTACACAAATATATACTAACACATATATCATTACTTGTTATACCCGATCTCTTAGGCCGCATACAATACACTACACTTAGCATCTTCTCTTCAGAATCTCGTGTGGATTCTTCTTGATTATACAATTTGTCCAATTGGATGTTCATAAGGTGGCTGCTAGGTCCGCTAGAAATAGCATTCAAATCTCGCTCACCACATAAATGAGTTAATACAAAATACATTGGAAGATAATAGCAACGGACATTTTTAGATTATCTACCTTAGAAAGTGCATCAAAGAAAAGAGTTTGGTTGAATTTATAATTAAAGAAGTGGGTTTTTATCTCACTGAGACACACAGTGGTTTCACGATTCTTATTTTGATTAGTTTATGTACGAGAGGTACGTGCCTCACTGTATAATTGTTGATACGGGTGGAAGTAAGGAAGAAACATCGGACAATTTAGATTAACTAAAGTTTATAGACAAAAGTAATTTCAAGAAAGCCCACAAACAAGTTTACGTGTGTCTGTGTGCGTAAATGTGTGAAAGAAAGAGAGAGAACTTGAAATTTTGAAAAAAAAATCGGGATGTGTGTCAGTATATATGTGTATGCGCGACCTCTATTTTTTTCACATTAAATTCCGATATAGTTGTAATGTACGCCATCTAAGAGGTATTTGTAGAATATTTCCTTAAAAGATATATATTTTTTCAGAAAGTTATAAGGATCCAAATGTCTGGAGAGCACGCCTGTGAAGATCCGCTCAAAATATCCCCACAAACACCAAAAACAAGGTGAAGATGACTCTGACTTCACTCTAGTCTTCAGGTGTCCGGGTGCGTCCCCCAGCGCACACATTCCCTAGCCTCTAATCACCGCG
The DNA here is from genome assembly GCF_001194135.2 of Octopus bimaculoides. Lineage (NCBI taxonomy): Eukaryota > Metazoa > Mollusca > Cephalopoda > Octopoda > Octopodidae > Octopus > Octopus bimaculoides. Next base: position 54,229,127 of record NC_068990.1, read on the forward strand.
AAAGGTTGAAAGAGACTGAATATTATTTGAATCGAAGGCTTTGGAGAAAACGTTTCCGCTATTATGACGTCATAATGACAATATGACGAAATCTAGAATTCCCTGGACTTGACGAGAAATTCTTGAATGAATTTCACTCATAGACGCTATACACGCACGCACACCATAGTACACACACACACATGTACACAAATATTTACATATATAATGTATGCATTTACATTAATGTGTGTTCATGTGTTTCTGTGTGTATGTATGGTTGTGTCCGTGCGCACGCGTACATGTGTGTGTGTGTGTGTGTGTGCATACCCGTTTGTGTATCAATATATACTGATATTCCGCCAAGGTTGACTTTGCTTTCCATCCTTTCGGGGTCGATAAGTTAAGTACTAGTTACGTACTAGGGTCGATCTAATCAACAAGGCCCTCTCCCCGAAAATTCCGGGCCTTGTGCCAAGAGTAGGAAAGAATATACCTGATATAAATGTTATTCTTTACTACCCACAAGGGGCTACACACAGAGGGGACAAACAAGGACAGACAAACGGATTAAGTCGATTATATCGACTCCAGTGAGCAACTGGTACTTATTTAATCGACGTCGACCTCGGCGGAATTTGAACTCAGAACGTAGCGGCAGACGAAATACCGCTAAGCATTTCGCCTGGCTTGCTAACATTTCTGCCAGCTCGCCGCTTTGTTAGCATGACCGGGAAAATGTTAGGGGCATTTCGTCCTTCTTGTTCTGAGTGCTAGAAGTAGCAACCCAAATCCTTTTAAATAACATCCCAATACTGGATGTTCAAGAACAAACTTAGGGGCAGATTTTCAATTCCGGGATTATTCTCATTCCATAAACGTATAATATGACTATTTAGAACAAATGTAGACTGAGATAGAAGAGCCGCAGACAGACAGAATTTAGCTTTTATTATAAACGAAATATCAAGAAAATATTATCAAACATAGCAGCAAACTTATGTTTTATTTAAGCACTTACCGAGTTTATAACCCTACTCTCTACATCTACCCGTGGACTATATGTTGAATATCCATTATTCGTATTCATAAGACGGTGAGCGGCAGATTGGTTAACACACCGGCGGCATTTCGTACAACTTTGCAATCTGAGTTCAAAATCAACCAAGGTCGATGGTTCTGTTGGTCCTTTTGTTCTTGATAAAATAATTGCCTGCCAAGCTTTGGGGTCAATATGGTCGACTATTCATTCCACCAAATTTCAAGCCTTGTTCCTATAGTAGAAAGGAATATTTCATGTACGATTTTTATTTACCCATCCTAACTATCATGTCCACTTACAGTTACACGATTGTTTACAATGAAATATTCTGTATGATTATATCAAGTGTGAAGTATCGTTTCTGGTTGGAACCTCCAGGTTTCCTGTCCTGAAATTTGCCTGGCTAAGAGTTCATACGGGTGCAGGAACAATACCGGACACCTTGTAACTATGTTATGGTACCAACCAGCATGTTACAGAGGGTGTTTAAGAACTCAAAGGTGCATAAAACGGCAGACCCACACAATTGTGTCCCCGAATTTGTTTCCTGATAACTTCAAGAAAAATGGGTATACTTTTAAAGAAATTTTCTGCAAATACCTTTCAGATTGTGTACATTAAGATTGTAGAGGAATTTAATGTGAAAAAAAAAAAAAAAAAAATTTCACGAAATTACACAAATATATACTAACACATATATCATTACTTGTTGTACCCGATCTCTTAAGGCCGCATACAATACACTACACTCAGCATCTTCTCTTCAGAATCTCGTGTGGATTCTTGATTATACAATTTGTCCAACTGGATGTTCATAAGGTGGCTGCTAGGTCCGCTAGAAATAGCATTCAAATCTCGTTCACCACATAAATGAGTTAATACAAAATACATTGGAAGATAATAGCAACGGACATTTTTAGATTATCTACCTTAGAAAGTGCATCAAAGAAAAGAGTTTGGTTGAATTTATAATTAAAGAAGTGGGTTTTGTTTATCTTACTGAGACACAGTGGTTTCACGTTTCTTATTTTGATTAGTTTATGTACCAGAGGTACGTGCCCCACTGTATAATTGTTGATACGGGTGGAAGTAAGGAAGAAACATCGGACAATTTAGATTAACTAAAGTTTATAGACAAAAGTAATTTTAAGAAAGTCCACAAACAAGTTTACGTGTGTCTGTGTGCGTAAATGTATGAAAGAAAGAGAGAGAACTTGAAATTTTGAAAAAAAAATCGGGATGTGTGTCAGTATATATGTGTATGCGCGACCTCTATTTTTTTCACATTAAATTCCGATATAGTTGTAATGTACGCCATCTGAGAGGTATTTGTAGAATATTTCCTTAAAAGATATATATTTTTTCAGAAAGTTATAAGGATCCAAATGTCTGGAGAGCACGCCTGTGAAGGTCCGCTCAAAATATCCCCACAAACACCAAAAACAAGGTGAAGATGACTCTGACTTCACTCTAGTCTTCAGGTGTCCGGGTGCGTCCCCCGGCGCACACATTCCCTAGCCTCTAATCACCGCGAAAGGTTGAAAGAGACTGAATATCATTTGAAACGAAGGCTTTGGAGAAAACGTTTCTGCTATTATGACGTCATAATGACAATATGACGAAATCTAGAATTCCCTGGACTTGACGAGAAATTCTTGAATGAATTTCACTCATAGACGCTACACGCGCACGCACACCATAATACACACACACATGTACACAAATAGGGTCGGTGTTTGTGTACATATTTTTGCGAGTGTGTGTATGTGTGGTGGGTGCATACCTATCTCTCGATCAGCATATACAGATATATAGGCGATGAGCTGGCTGAACCACCAGCACTACAACATGAAGATAGACAAAATTCTTAGCGGCATTTCGTCTGTCTTCTGAGTTCAAATTCCGCCGAAGTCGACTTTGCTTTTTATCCTTCTGGGTCGATGAAATAAGTAGTAGTTGAGCACTGGGATGTATATAATGGACTTACAGGATCTTTTTTAAAACGGGGGCCACATTTTTCATTAACGAAACACTTTGAAACTTGGAACACTGGTAGAATGTGTCATATAAAACATCTTTTTCTCTTAGTCTTCTTTAAAAAAAAAGAAATCCCTAAGTTATTCCATTCAGCCGATATACATTAAGTGCCGACTACATAAACAAACGATTCTGAAACAATTCTATCGGTGATAGG
>NC_068990.1:54232557-54235108 GCF_001194135.2 Octopus bimaculoides
GGGTAAAACAGCAAATTTAAAAAGAAAAAAGCAAATAAAACGAAGAAAAAAAAAGAAAACGAAAAAAGCAAATAAAACGAAGCTACGGCTTAATCAGCCAAAGGAGTAAATATAAACAACTGAATACTTGTCAGTGATTGGTTGAAATTATCGAAATAAGACAATTTTTTACATGAAATAAATTCGAATACAAAAATATTTTTCTGTTCTATAACACAAAATAGATAAGTATACGAAGTTTGAAAGTCTTTCGGTACCAAAAACACTACGTAAAACATTAATGAAAAATGTGGCCCCCATTTTAAAAAAGATCCGACTTACTCCCTCCCTCAAATTTATAGGCCTTCTGTCAAAATTTGATATCAATATATATAGACATAGTCAGTGAACTTGCAGGATGATTAGCAAGCTGGGCAAAATGCCGAACTACATTTCTTAATTCTTTACCCTCTGAGTTCAAATGCTGCCGTGGTCGACTTTGTCTTTCATCCTTTCAGGACCCATTAAATAAGTACCAGTGGAACACTGGAATCGATGTAATCGTGTTCCCCCCTCCACCGAAATTGCTGGCCTTGTGCCAAAATTTGAAACTAATATATATAGAGGTACATGTGTCTATGTGTGTAGATTATTTGTGCAAGTAAATCTCCGCTTGCTTTCGTCACCCACTAAATTCTTGGAAGTATTATGGGAGAATATTCCTCAAGCCCGTCTTCTATCAGGTCCCGTTGCAATTAACCGTCTCCAATGATTCAGCTGGACCTTGAAAAGAGACCAACCGAGCTCATAGATGTTATCCAAACAACTTGTTCATGACCCCTGCGTTCCTGTCAGTTGTTTTGTCCGTAAAACCTGTTCATCGATACTTTCCTGAAACATTTTTACTACATTTCCGTACTATCGGAGATGTGATCTCCCAAGACGCTCTACCAGGAACACCTCTCTGGTGTGCAGGCTACGCACTCAATAAAATAACATATCTTCAAAGGCTATTCGGAAGAACCCCATTTCAGCCGTTTGTATTCGCGATTGTATTCATTCGATTATTAGCCAAGAGGATCAGAACTGCTCCCAATTATTCTACTTCACACCACAATGGTTCACTGTCTGTGGTTATAAGATGTATTCACTGATTTGTAATCAAGAAAAATCCTGACAATAATTGATTATGCAGCACCTCAACAAAGGACGTGGTCACATGTTGGTGTGTAGAGAACTACGGCTGTTGATGCCCATATGTCTCTTGCGGCTGTAGTGATACTTCATTGTTGCTAATATGCTGAATACCTCAAGAGAAAGAAAAAAAACTCTGACTGTTTGATTCACCATATAAGATAACCTTGCGAGGTTATCTTCAATTATAAGGTTTTGCGCACTCCCTCTTATATTGCAAGGTTATCTTAAAATATAAGAAGGAGCTGTGTGCTCAAATGCTTCACCCTCTGGTAGCGTACACAAAATATACCCTGTGGCAAGAGAAAGTCAAACCATTCTATTTGTATGAAAGTCCAAAAGGTTGTCAAAGTTGTTGAGATCCCTCCGGAGCGCAAACTGCCGGTACTACTAAAGCAGCACGGTCCCGAACGCGCAGCCAGTCGTGAGTGGTCGATCCTAACCCCAACCCTAACCCTAAACACGTATTCATTTGCACACGCGGGTTAGGGATAGGGTTAGGGTTAGGGATAGGGTTAGGGTTAGGATTAGGGACAAGGTCAGGGCTAGGATCAACCACTCACGACTAGCTAGCGCGGACGCGCGCTCGGGACCGTGCTGCTTTAGAGGTACCAAACTGCCTTTAACTCGTTGCGTGTAGATGTTTGTTGTGCATCATGTCGTGTGACCCACATGGAGAGTATGTTTTCCTTTTTACTTTCTATATGCACTACTTGGTCGCTGTAGAGAGGAAGGTAACTTGTTTCTTCTATGTCTCATGAAAGTGTAGCGAATGCTATGTTTATTATTTGGCTGTCTAGGCTTAAATAGCTGCCAATTGGCGTATTTTGCGTGTTTTCTAGAAGTGGTCACATAACCATATCTGTTTGTGCCAAATGAATGTTTTAAGTCATCGAAATAGACCGTTTGCCACACCAAAAAATGTGTGGTCTATTTCGAGTCAACAGATGGCTATAAATAAAGAATTTCTTTTGAGATAACCAGAGACGAGAGAATTATCACCAGAGATCTTTGATGCCATGCTTTGTGTTTACCCCTCACACATCACTATGTACAAGCTGCACTGAGAACCAATGTATTTTCCTTAACAGAATTATTCATACCTTTGGAACACAAGCACTACTATATTCTTTTTTGCTAGTTTCGTCATGTAGTGTCTCACATTTTGAAATACTTGCAATTTGTATTTATACGGCTTCTGTTTGTTTCGCTTGTTATATTTCGGAGATACAATATATATACTTCACATTATCACATGTTCTATACATTAATGCAAAATATATTGTGATCACAGCTGCAATGGAAAGTTCAAGACGTCTTAAGTTCGAAACTTCTTAAGGCAGTTTTGAAAGGCTATCAAGACCTAGCGCCCAGAAAA
>NC_068990.1:54236702-54237547 GCF_001194135.2 Octopus bimaculoides
GTGACATATGCCACAGGTCGCAGAAGGCGGTTGGTATTTAGGGTGTCTGGAATTTCTACCCTCATGTGTTTTCATGTGATTCACATATCCTGCTTTTGACAGAAGAACGCGATCACATACAGTACACATCCTATACTCTCCACTGATTACAATTTTTCCCTTTCGACAGGCCCGCTTAAGCTCAAGTTGCTGAAGCATCTTTTCCTCCCAGACATCACAGCTCGTCCTGACAACAGCTCTCCACTTGCTTCGATCCAGAACATCTTCCCAATCACTTTCATACATATCTAGTTTTTTTTAGGTTTTGTTTAATGCAATCTTTATACCTCTTTCTCGGTTTCTGCCGCGGTCGCTCACCAGAGCTGAGCTCACCATATACATATATATATACATATATATACACTCACACACACACACATATATATATATATATATACAAAGATATGAATATATACATATATATATATGTATACATATACATACATGTGTGTATTTATATATTACATATATATACATAAAACTGAGAATGTGTGTCTGTCTGTCTATGTGCATCACTAAAACTCGAGAACTACCCAACTGATTTCGTTCAAATTTTACACATGCCTTACTTAGGGTCCATGTATTGTCATGGGCCAAAACATTTTCAACTTCTTGCCTAATGCAAGCCCAGAACAATCTCTTATCACTTACACTGTTCTGGTATTACGTGTCAAAAGTGAAAAAATAACATCTCTATTGTAATGTGATATAATAACTTCGCTATTATATGGTTTCAATTTCAATTACTTTCACTATGTATTTATTTACATGTTTGTATATGTACATATATATATATAAATATATAT
>NC_068990.1:54239895-54241571 GCF_001194135.2 Octopus bimaculoides
CTTAATTAAAATCAATTTATTCACAGTATAAAATATATATAAATATATAGTTTTAGGGAAAAGAACCAAGGTTCATGAACTCATCGATGAAAAGCCACTATCACATATAGAAAAATTAATATGTAATAGTGGATATGTGACTGGATTTACATCGATGAGTTCATGAACCTTGGTTCTTTTCTCTAAAACTGTATATTTATTTATATATATATGTATATATGTATGTATATATATGCATGTATAGATATGTATATATATACATGTATATATATATTTATGTTTGTACATGTATGTCTGTATATATATGTATACATATACAGTGGGGTGAAATAAATATTTGTACATGTCAAAATTCTCTATTTATTTAATTTCTAATGAACATAAATGGGATATACCAATACTATATTTGCATACACATACATAAACTAAGAATATGCAAAAGAAACTAATAAATTATAGTAACTAATGAATTTATATACAATTATAAATATTTAGGGGTGAAAAAAGTATTCGTACAGAACATAAATAACTGATAATTCTGATTTAATACTTTGTAGCATAACCATTATTCAGTTCCACTTCAACCAATCTCTTCTTGTAGTTCTTAATCAATGACCCGCATGTTTCTTTAGGAATTTTTTCCCATTCTTCTTGACAAATTTTCTTCAAATCTTGAGTGCACCTTGAGGCTCTTGAATGAATTTTAATTTTCAAATAACGCCACAAATTTTCAATGGAGTTCAAGTCAGGTGACTGGCTTGGCCATTCTAATAATTTTATATTGTGATTGACAATCCATTTTTTTGGTAGACTTCGCCGCGTGCTTAGGATCGTTATCCTGTTGTAAAACCCACCCTTCACAAAGCTGGAGCTTTTCTACAGAGTCCCATAAATTATTGTTCAAAATATTTTGGCACATCTCTGCATTCATTCTACCATCTATCACATGTAAATTGCCAGTGCCATTTCCAGAGAAACACCCCCACATCATGATGTTGCCACTTCCAAACTTTACAGTAGGAATTGTGTTTTTCAGTGAATAGGTGGTACCATTTTTCCTCCAAACATGGCTACGCGAATTTCATTCAAACAATTCAATTTTTGACTCGTCTGTTCATAGAATATTTTCCCAGAATGTATCAGCTTTATCTTTATGTTCATAAACAAATTTTAAACGGGCATTTCTATGCCTTTTAGTCAACAGCAGAGTTTTTCTAAGAGAGCGTGACTTCAGTTCATTCCTATGAAGTTGATTGTTCATAGTGTAACACTAGTTCCTGAAGCTAACAAACCTTCTTGCAACTCCTTTCTGGTGATCATTGCGTTTTTTATGATTCTTCACTTCATTTTTCTTAAAGATCTAGGGGAAATCTTGTGTGGTGCACCGGATCTTATTCTATTTTCAACAGTTCCCGATTTTTTTATATCTTTGAATAAATGAAGAAAATGGAATACAAAGGGTCTCTGATATTTTCCTGTAACTTTTACCTGCTTTCCACTGTTCAATAATTAAGTTTTTCTCTGAATTTGTGATTTCTTTACTTTTCGCCATTATTACGACACTACTTTATGTTGTCTCAGTGCTGAATGAAGAAGCTAGCGTTTTGACACTTAAAAATGACTACTGATAAGACTATTGGAACAAACGAGAAAGTTCTAGTAAAAAAAAGATTATT
>NC_068990.1:54241793-54243123 GCF_001194135.2 Octopus bimaculoides
AATATTTATTTCCCCCCACTGTATATATGTATATATATTTATGTATGAGTACAGTGAAGAATTCCAAGTAGGAGTAGGGGTCCACCAAGGATCAGTCCTCAGCCCCTCTTATTCATCATAGTCCTCCAGGAAATAACAGAGGAATTCAAGACAGGATGCCCCTGGGAGCTCCTCTATGCTGATGACCTTGCTCTAATTGCTGAATCACTATCAGAACAAGAGGAAAAGTTTCAGGTGTGGAAGCAAGGATTAGAATCGAAAGGCCTTAGAGTCAACCTAGCTAAAACCAAAGTCCTAATAAATAGGAAGGCAGACAAACTACAAATCCCTTCAGGTAGATGGCTCTGCTCAATCTGTAGAAAAGGCATAGGTTGAAACTCCATAAGATGTACCTAGTGTAAGCTATGGACACATAAGAGGTGCAGCAATATCAAAGGGAGGCTAACTGGGAAGATAGTTTTTGTATGTGGCAAATGCTCAGGTGCTATAAGCACTGAAAATGTGCAGAGAAAAGTTTCTGTCATGTTCCAGGGAGAAAAACTAGAAATAGTTGATAGCTTCCATTACCTAGGGGACCAAGTCAGTAGTAGGGGTAAATGCTCTGAAAGTGTAGCTGCTAGAATAAGAACAGCCTGGGCAAAGTTCAGAGAGCTCTTACCTCTGCTGGTGACAAAGGACCTCTCACTCAGAGTAAAAGGTAGACTGTATGACGCATGTGTGCGAACAGCCATGCTACATGGCAGTGAAACCTGGGCCTTGACTGCTGAGGACATGTGTAAGCTCACAAGGAATGAAGCGAGTATGCTCCGCTGGATGTGTAATGTCAGTGTGCATACACAACAGAGTGTAAGGGCCCTGAGAGAAAAGTTAGATTTAAGAAGCATTAGAACTGGTGTGCAAGAGAGACAACTGCGCTGGTATGATCATGTGTTGCGAATGAATGAGGACAGCTGTGTGAAAAAGTGTCACACTCTAGCAGTTGAGGGAACCTGTAGAAGAGGTTTTACCGATAATGGTTTTATAGATAGATAGATAGATAGATAGATGTCTACCAAATCCACTCACAAGGCTTTGGTTGGCCCAAGGCTATAGTAGAAGGCACTTGCCAAGGTGCCATGCAGTAGGACTGAACCATGAAGTTGGTAAGCAAGCTACTTACCACACAGTCACTCGTACCAAATCTACTCACAAGGCTTTTGTAGTCCAAGGCTATAGTAGAAGACACTTGCCCAAGTTGCCACGTAGTGGGACTGAACCCGGAACCTTACCACACAGCCATTCCTGTGCCCATATATATATATATATATATATATATATATATATATATATA
>NC_068990.1:54243995-54247919 GCF_001194135.2 Octopus bimaculoides
TAAACATGTATATAAATAAATAATGAAGTTAATAAAAATGAAAGTAAAAGTATTAATAGTGAAACCTATTAAAACTGAAAGCATTATCTCACATTACAATAGAGATGTTATTGTTTCACTTTTGACATGTAATACTAAAATAGTGTAAGAGCTAAGAAATTGCTCCGGGCTCACATTAGGCAAAGAAGTTGAAAACTTTTTGGGCCCATGATATTGCATGGACTATAAATAAGGCATGTGTAAAATTTGAATGAAAGCAGTTGAGTAGTTCTAGAGTTTTAGTGATGCACACATACAGACAGACAGGCACGCATACACACATTCTCAGTTTTATATATAAAGATGGTAATTTGTCAATTTATAGTATTTTGATATATATTATTTCATTGTACTTCATTAATCTAAGGTACTTTATTAATTCATCGTTCTTTAATGATATATGGTACTTTATCAAGTATTAATTCATAGCACTTTCATCAGCTTTCCTCCTTTTTTTCACTCTGTACTCCACTTCCTACAGAGTCAGTTCTTCAGAGGTAACATTTTAACAGGGATACAATGGTGGTGTGGTTAAGAAGTTTGCTTCCTAACTACATGGCTTTGGGATCCAGTCCTCCTGCATGGTACCTTGGGAAAGTAGCTTCTGTTATAGTCCTGAGCTGACCAAAGACTTGTGAATGGATCTGGTAGACAAAAACTGGAAGAAGCTCATTGTGTATCTGCATGCGTGTGTGTGTGTGTGTGTGTGCATGCATGAGTACATGTGTGTGTTGGTGTCTCCTTGTGTTGATATGGTGTGAAAGCTGTAAATGAGTGTCACTGTCATACAAGCAGTGTAATTCATTTGTAATATTGTGCAAGAACATAACTGGCTAAAAGAAAATATTACTTTGCTTGGAAGCAGTTAAGGGTTGATGACAGGAAAGACATCTGGCTGTAGTAGATCTGCTTCAACAAATTCCATTAGACCGATGCAAGGATGGGAAAGTTGATATCAAATGATGGCGATGACAACGACAACAACAACGAAAATGACGACGACGATGATGATGATGATGACAGTAATGATGATGACAATACATTTGCCTTACACTGTAATTTCATCCTGAAAATTTTAAATTTCATGTCACATGATTTCTACATTACTTACCAGACAAACCACTTTTTTAGTTAAAGAACAATTAAGTACTTATGTGTTCTGATCTTGCAGAAGGAAATGCAAATATTCATAATTCTGTTCCTAGAAACAAATGAAGGATACAACACTCAAAATAAAATAAAAATAAATACACAAACAAAAGGAACAAAACTGTTTATTAAGATTGGTTGACATTATTGGCTAACACAAGACAACTGATGTTTTTTACATCTATTCATTGACAGAAAATAAAAAATGAATTGGTTTAACAATAGGAAATCTAGTTGGACTTTCTCATTCAGGAACATCAACTTGGAAATAAGGATAGGTACCACTTCTATTCTGTATCAGCTGAATTGTGCTTTCATACATAAAAACATTAAAATGCTTTCATGCCTACTTGTAAAGGAGGACTGTATGTGTGTGTGAGTGTATGTGCTCATGTGTGTATGCACTCATGTGTGTGTGTGTGAGTGCATGTACTTGTGTGTGTATGCGCTCATATGTATGTGTGTGTGTGTGTGTGTGAGTGTATGTATTCGTGTGTGTGTGTGGTCTCTTCAATCTACTGATAATAGATATTTGAGAACAACAAAGGAGCTTCTATACTTGACTTATAGGAAATAACAGTTGTATCTCCATCAAATTATATTCTACTATTTTAAAACAAAAGAACACAGTAAATAATGTCATCCCTCATAGCCTCCTAAAATGGCCAACAATAAATATCTGACAGATTATGTTTACCTTATTTCTTTCCCACCTTCACACATTCTCTGTATTTAATGTTATGCTTCACACTTCATACACAAACATCGTAAAATGTACCCTTCGCTCATACCCTTACTAGTAGAGGTACCTCTTCTTTAAGCTTCTTTCATTATCTAGCCACTCTGACTTTGAAACACCCACATTTATTGTCAATTAGATCACTCAGGTAACAAAGGCTACCAGCTGGTTCTGGGGAACCTTCTAGACATTTCAAAGAATTTATTCCACATGTGCTCTTCCGGTTTACTACTTCTGTGAATTTTCTACTTACAAAATCCTCCTATGCCAGCCTGAATTTGATGTAACTTCACTTCTTGTGCACCCAGTTTATTACTGGCACTCTATATGACATTCCTACCAACCAACTATGACTACCTCTGAGATGGCAGTAGAGTCCTATCTTCTTTCTTATTAAAACTTTTGTGTTTGCTAGGTTTACTTTGAGGCCTCTTGGTTTTTCTTCCACATTTGGAATTTGTTCTCAAAATTTTTGATAGATTTAACTATGAGAACCTAGTTATTGTCTCACAAACAGCGTTATTTGTTTACAATGTTTCATGAAGAAGTGTCTGGACTAAGTGAAGTATTACCTTGCTTTGGAACAGATGAGCAGGAGTATGGATAGGGTAAATGGCACCTAGAGTAAGCATCAAAATTGCACATCCCTCCCAACCAAAAAGTGGAAACTTGCATAGAAAAAGTGAATAATAAAGTAAGAACTAAGTAAGAATGAATAACTAAGAACACCTATTCTGTCCAATGGCATGGATAGCAATGAGCAAAACAAACCAAGCCCGAAAAGGTTAAAAATTTTTTTTGAATTATTTAATTAGAAAATGATCTTGGCCAAAATTGCCCCTACATCAAAGTGACACCTAGGGCATGTGCCCTGCTTGCCTCACCCTAACTATGCCCCTGCAGATGAGGGTGGACAATGAGAAGGGCATCCAGTCGTAAAAGATGTGCCTCAATGAAAATCGTCTGACCCATGCAAGCATGGAAAAGTGAACGTTAAAACGATGATGCTTATTAATAATATAGGGATGTACTTATTAAGATTATAAGAGAATAACAGTGTGAGATTTGGTTGGCATTTCTAGCAGGTTAAGCAAATGCATAGAGACTCTCTTCTAAAGTATTAATCATTTAATAATTTACAAATTATTCAACAAACTGGATTTACTTCCTATGTTTCAGCCAAGGTAAAATATTAACCAAAGCACCACTCCCATGTACAGCTGAATGGATAACATAAAAATATTTAAGACAAAATAAGGCCAGCTAAATCTATGTTATTAAATTTAGCTGGTTTTATTTTGTTATAGATATTTTTTAGCTAAACTAAAGCAGGATTTATGGAACTATCTACCATGTACTCCGTATCATTTGAGGTTGACAATAAACATTTGAATTAATGTCTTTATTGTTTTATAAACCCTCTAAGCATTTAGTAGCTTCGTGTGTTGGCCAACATTTCTGTATTCAGTCCTCTACATCATGGGGCTGGTGTACTTTAGATCCATTACTGGATCGATAAATAATACAATACTATAAATATTTACTTTTCCTTTTCCTAAATTTTCCCGTTAAAACAAAAGTTTTTCGTTTACTGAACTGAAATGAGGTCGGTACAAGGAATAACATAGTTATCTCCCTTACATTATACTTGAAAATATTTCCTGCACGATACGTTTTTTTTAAATATAATAATAATGAAATTATTGTGTATAGTGTGTGGTGTGTGCGTACGAGTAGATGTAATCGCCTTACCTCGGTTTTCCTATCCTCGACTGCGAGTCTGTCTTGCGGTATCCAATTCTTGAAGCTTGCCCCGACCCAAAGTACACTAGGAATAGCAGCTGTCTCTCCCAAACCTAGACCGTCGCTTAACACCTCTTGTCCTGACCACAACCCCGTTCGAAAAGGGCACGAATCCCGATCGAGGCTCCCTCTGCCCTTTTTCCCCTTCCGGTCAACTCGCCCTTCCGGTCAGCCTCCCCAGACACTGACGTCAT
>NC_068990.1:54249433-54249772 GCF_001194135.2 Octopus bimaculoides
CCTGCTGATACTGGAACTCAGCTCTGGGATCTCGTTTCCTCTCCGGAACACCAGCTCGCCCGATCTATCTTTTTGTAGCTTCAGCCCCAGCGTAGCTCCCCCCACCATCGACTCAGGCGGCTTCGCAATCAGCCCGAACCTCTCCAGGTGTCTCACCACCTTGGTGGCTGGCACTACAGACTCGTCAACCAAAATGTTGTCGATGCAGGAACTGGTGGCCTTCCTTATCCTCTCCTCTTTCCTTAGGACGGACTTGAGCACCATCGCCATAATTTTCGGAGCGGAATTCAGCCCAAAACCCAGCCTGGTTAAACAGTATGTCTAGCCCTTGTACCGCAC
>NC_068990.1:54251552-54257141 GCF_001194135.2 Octopus bimaculoides
GAAATAGTTTGTGGTGTGTGCGTACGAGTAGATGTAATCGCCTTACCTCGGTTTTCCTTTCCTCGACTGCGAGTCTGTCTTGCGGTATCCAATCCTTGAAGCTTGCCCTGACCCAAAGTACACCAGGAATAGCAGCTGCCTCTCCCAAACCTAGACCGTCGCTTAACATGTCTTGTCCTGACCACAACCCTGTTCGAAAAGGGCACGAATCTCGATCGAGGCTCCCTCTGCCCTTTTTCCCCTTCCGGTCAGCCTCCCCAGACACTGACGTCATACCACATAGTGCTCAGGTGCAATACAGCTCATCAAAGGTACATGTATTGTACATAGAATTATGTACAAAAGTTAGGAAAGTGGACAGTGTATGAGTCATGATATACATGTGTGCATGCGTATGGAGGTGAAGATATCAAGTGTAGTGTTGGTGAATTTCCGGAAGTATGGAGGTTTTAAAGGAGGCAATGTCTTGGCAACTAACAACTGATGCAAGTAGTTTGTTCCATGCTTCAGCAACTCTGGGTGTGAAAAAAATGATTCCGAAAGTCATGGGAGCTGTGCTGTTTTCTGACTTTGTAAACATGCCTGCATGTTTTAGACACAGAGTTCAAAAAGGGGCTCGAGGTGGTTGTTGGCACGGTGGGTGTTTACCAAGTTAGTTGCCAGCTTCTTTCAAAATGAACTTATATTTAGTGTTACAAAATAATTTTATGACTGTTTATAAATATTCATAGTTTTAATTCCACCTTAGAATCGTTTTGCCTAAATTTTTGATTCTTTTAAGAAAAAGAGGAAAATCACTGAGGCCAACTTTGCCTGTCATCTTTCCAAGGTTGATAAAACAAAGTACTGATCAAGGAATAGGGTTGATACAGCGTTCTTGAAGCAAAAAACATGGTTTAGAATCCCAAATGATTTTTCTTAGTGTTTCCAGTTTGTGCTTTAAGAGTAGATGAGGGTTTTAGCTTTCTTAGGCTACAGTATTCTTGAGATGAGCAACAATCATAGAATATTTACTTTGGAAGAAAAAATGATGGGACAATATCACACAAATCTTATACAGGATATAGAAAAATTATTTCAAATTTTGGCACAAGGCCAGTAATTTTTGGGGAGTGGCTAAGTAGATTACATTGATCCCAATGTTGGACTGGTACTTATTTTATTGACCCTGAAAGGATGAAAAGCTAAGTTGACCCCAGTGGCATTTGAATTCAGAATGTAAAGTCGGAAGAAATGCCACAGTAACAATTCTGCCAGCTTGCTGTCTTTAGGATATAGAATAATATTACATGGGGTATAAAATAACATCACACAGGGTATAGAATAATATCCCATACATTAACAGGATATAGAATGATAACACACTCTCAGAGTGGTTGGTGTTAGGAAGGGTATCCAACCATAGAAACCATGCCAGATCAGACTTGAGTCTGGTGCAGCTCCTCAGCTTACCAGCCTTGGTCAAACCATCCAACCCATGCCATCATGGACGACAGATGTTAAATGATGATGATGACGATGACACCAACAGGATATGGAATAATATCATGCACGTTAACAGGATATAAAATAATATCACACATGTTAACAGGATGAGACAAAACATCACATACAATACAGAATATAGAATGACATCACACACATTGACAGGATGTATGACACATCAGTCATTGAGTCCACTACAAGTTGTAATTGTTGGAAGAGGCCATATTATGTAGATTTATGATCAAATGCATTCTAGCCATGACCATCTTATCTATCTAGGAACTAAATCATCTTATGTGACCTACATTTTTTTTCTCCAGATAATTGGGTATAATTTAAAGGAGACTTAATTACAATTTCTAGCAGATTGACTGACCACTTAGAAGCTCTTTCATGGTTTGATAACTGGACTTATAAAATTTTAGTTTTTAATTTAGTATTCCAACAGATAATGTTCAGTTCAATAATAACATTTACCTTTTATTCCTTGGGTAAGAATTCCATATCCTCATCATTCTTACAGGAGACACAAAATCAAGTCACTTTTGACATATATTCTGATCATGCAAAGTAACTACCATACAACTACACAAATGGTAAATTTCCTTTATAATTACTCCCTTCTTACAGCCCCTTCATATAATATAGTTGTTACATATTTTCAAGTTGAATAACAGCACATTCAGAAGTAAAAAATGAAGGCAGGTTAAAGTTGTATTTTATATTGAGATTGATTCAGCTTTGTTGTTTATTTTGATTAATATTAATACCAGGGCAGTAGGATCCAAATGATAGCACACCCGGTCACATAAACCAATATACCACGCCACTGGAATATACTGAAATGAAACTGTAGAGTCATTTCAACCACTCAGTCCTAATCTTCTTCAGGAAGCTCTGATATTTTAGAATGAAAAACACATGTTTTAAGGCCTAAATTTTAGGACTTACACTACTTTTGTTTTGATTAATTTTTTTAAAAATTAGTAAAGTATGTCATTATTAAACTAGTGCTTAGGACATAACATGAAATTTTAATGGAAGGTTTTAATTTAGACCAGTTTAGAAAGGAAGTCTGTGTCATAGGTCCAGGGGCAGTCTAAGATAGGTTGGCATCAAAAGGGTTATTATTTTTTTCATCTCAGCAAAAAGCACAAGTTCTTGGCTTTGGGTAAAAGGAAATACAGGAGGATCAGTTAATGCAACATATTTTGGTCCTAAATTCCTAATCAACAGGAGACCTAAGGGTGGACAAAAAATGAGATGTTTAGATAATATCCATATTCTCAATTGGCTATACTTGAGAATCCCATCAGAAAGTCTAATCACAGTTGCTTCTGATTAGTTGTTGGGACTCTATCCCTACAACTCATTGAGGAATAGTGAGCAGAGAAAATGAATGATTGAGTGAAGTCCTAACAATAAAATAGTATGGTCTTCCTTGTTTTTATATATTAGTCAGAGGTGAGATTGATGTACTTGATACTCAGTTTAAACATCTGTAAATTAATGCATGTCGGGAAAATATCAAAACATCGACCAAATGGTTCTTTGATCAGCTACCTCTGTGCCATTAGATAAAACATGAGATATAGGTGTACAACAGGAAACATCAAAGTTCCAAATTGTGTAAAATAGCATTGTGTTGTATTTCAGGAAGAAGTATTTAACCCATGTTTACTTAGAGCCCTTAACTGTGCAATATTAAGGTACAATCTTATCCTTAGTTGTATGAAACTGACAAAGAACCAATGAGAAATTACTAGAACTGTGCTAAAGGTCTACTAAAACTGTCTGGAATTCTCAACAACAATCACTCAAATTGGTTTTGAAGAAATGAAAATGTCCATTAACCTTTATTGGCGTTTTTGTCTACTTTGGTATATTGGAATGTTCTTCCAATTAATTTTATCCATACAACATCTAATGTCCAAGTGGCTAAAAAGTGTCAGTAAAAGGGCACTCAGGAGTCATGACCTGGATGTGGCCCAGCCTAGCCCCTTTAAAGTGTAAGAAACTATGAGTAAAACACTTGCCTGAGTGGGGTTCTTTTCTCTGAAGATCTTCTATTGTTCAGCTCTTCTGAAGCAAATATTACTTAGAAGTAAACCTTGACGCAATTTCTTCATCCTCTGTTCTGTGGTGTAAACATGACTATTTCTTCAGTGCTACAAATTCATCAATTTGTTTTTAAGCAGATATAACAGTGCTCAACAATTTACTAACTATTTTATTACTACACTTCAGTTGAAATACACTGCTTTTGTTTTGATTAATTTTTAAAAAAATTAGTAAAGTATGCCATTATTAAACTAGTGCTTAGGACATAACATGAAATTTTAATGGAAGGTTTTAATTTAGACCAGTTTAGAAAGGAAGTCTGTGTCATAGGTCCAGGGGCAGTCTAAGATAGGTTGACATAAAAGGGATATTATTTTTTTCATCTCAGCAAAAAGCACAAGTCCTTGTGGTTAGGCAACTGGATTCTTGATCATAAGGCTGTGGGTTCAATTCTCAGTTTGGGAGGTTTGTAATGTTTTTGAGCAAGAAAACTTTACTTCATGTTGTTCCAGTTCAATCAGCCTGTAAAAGAATGATGGAGCACCCAGTCAGTGCCGGTTATTTGGTACAACATCATTAACAAGTTAGTGATATGACCAAACACCTTCAAGTATGGGAAAGGGGACAGCTAGCAGTGGACTTCTACTTCTTGTCATTATCATTTTCCCCTTCATCTTAGACAATAATGGATAATACAAATGCTACAAACCTACCTCATACTTCAATGAATTCAAACTGAAATTTTATCAACTTGGGCATTGCAAAAAAATAATATCAGCAGCAGTAATATAAGGCATTTAATATAATTAATGATAGATTCCCCTATCAATCACATAAAATCTCTTGTGATTAATCAAAAGAAATCATCAACAGTCCTTTATTTGACTGGTAAATATACTTTGCACTGATCTAGAGTTCGGTGCCACAAAAATTATTCAATCAATCATCTTTACTGGATGGTTGTTGTTGTTGTTATTCTGGCTATAAAGTAGAAATGATCTGTCTTTGACAGCAGCAAGTTATTCTCAATTCCATCCAGTGATGCACACTTGGATGTATGGCTAAGAAGTTAGCTTTGCAGCCATGTGGTTCCAGGTTGATTCCACTGTGGAATGCAGTAGCACCTTGAACAAGGGTCTTCTGCTCTAACCTTAGAATTTGGTAGATAGTAGCTGCATGGAAGCCAGTAGTGTGTGTGCATGCATGTGTTTGTGTACATGCACGTATATATGTATTCAATAATCTAAGCCTGAAAGAGACAGGCTTCTTTCTGTTAGATACCTGCAAAACTTTAAGTTGCATAGACCCAAAGGCAGCGAGCTGGCAGAAAAGTTAGCACACCAGGCGAAATGCTTAGCAGTATTTCGTCTGCCATTACGTTCTGAGCTTGAATTCCGCCAAGGTTGACTTTGCCTTTCATCCTTTCGGGGTTGATAAATTAAGTACCAGTTACACACTGGGGTTGTTGTAATCGACTTAATCCCTCTGTCTGTCCTTGTTTGTCCCCTCTATGTTTAGCCCCTTGTGGGCAATAAAGAAATAAGAAACGTTAACATGCCAGGCAAAATGCTTAGTGGTATGCATGGGCAGCTGCTGGTCTTTCATAAACAACCTTCTGAGTTCAAATTCCGCCGAGGCCATCTTTGCCTTTCATTCTTTCAGGGTCGATAAATTAAGTACCAGTTGTGTACTGATGTCGATCTAATCGACTGGCCCCCTCTCCAAAAATTTCAGGCCTTGTGCCTAGAGTAGAAAAGAATATATATATCTATCTATATATATATACAATAATATAGGGTAAAATTATTAATAATAATAATTTTATCAAGTAGTCAGTACATTAAAAAACCTTTTAGGTAAATTATACAAAATATTCTATAATTATATACGTAACTATAATAAGGGGGCAGCTAATTGCCTCGCCATGTACTGAATTAGAAGCAGACACTTATGTCTTTCCAACTACATTCAAAACTGTGTTATTTCCTTGGAGGTTCAATGGTAGTTGAAAAAACATTCAGTACATGGAGAGGCAATTAGCTG
>NC_068990.1:54257576-54265230 GCF_001194135.2 Octopus bimaculoides
GAGAGAGAGAGAGAGAGAGAGAGAGAGAGGGAGAGAGAGAGTGTGATGGCACATGGGTCAGTGGTTAGGGTGATGTGAAGACACATGGCTCTATAGTTAAAGTGTTCGGCTCACAATCATAAGGTAATGAGTTCGATTCCTGGACTAGGCTGCGTTGTATTCTTGAGCAAGAGACTTTATTTCATGTTGCTCCAGTTTGCTTGGCTGCAGAAATGTGTTGCAACATCACTGGTGCCAAGCTGTATCAGCCTTTGCCTTTCCTTTGGATAACATTGGTAGCATGGAGAGGGAAGGCTGGTATGCATGGGCGACTGCTACCTTCCACAAACAACCTTGCCCGGACTTGTGCCTCAGAGGATAACTTTCTAGGTGCAATCCTATGGTCATTCATGACCGAAGGAGGTCCTCTCCTTTTCTCTCTCAGTATATATGTATATATTTGTTCTTTTGGCCCTGAGGCTGTATTCTGCTCATTAGTTATTTCATCTTTGTTCTTCATCCATCATCTTAAATTACATTTATCCACTTTCTTATGTCCACTTCTTTATCACTTGTCATCCATGTACTGTTTGCTCTTGGCTCTATGTTCCCCACAACTTTCACAGGCACTGCCAACATGGGAAACATCTCAGTCTTATCATTAATGGTGCGTAACTGAGTAATACCATCTGGTTGATAACTGATGAAGAGTTGGGGACCTTTTGTGCCTGTCATCCATCCGTTTGTGCACTCAATGTACGTTATATGTTTTTTTGCTTTTTGTTTGTGTATTTGCTATACATTTTTTCATTTGTTATGTGTGTGTGTGTATATATATATATGTATGTGTGTCTTGTAGGAATGGTTGTGGTTAAGAAGCTTGCTTCAGACCATGCAGTCTCAGGTTTAGTATCAAAATGCAGCACCTTGGGCATACTCTACTATTGCTCCAGGCCAATCATAGCCTTTTAAATAGATTTAGTAGGTGTGTGTGTGTGTACCCTTGTCTTGACATCATGTAATGATTGTAAATGAGAATCATAGTCATACAAGTGATGTTGCTCACTTCCTGTCTTCCAAGGTGAAATATTACCTTGCTAGGAAATAGGTGATGGTTGGCAACAAGAAGGACATCTGGATGTAGAAAATATGTCTCAAGAAATTCTGTTTGACACATGGATAAGTGGATATTAAATGATGATGATAATGATATATATGAGGGAGTGCTGAAATGTTCCTGGCTTTGGGTAAAAGGAAATACAGGAGGATCAGTTAATGCAACATATTCCCCTCTTGGATTCACACACTTATTACAGCAGTCCTTCAGTTTTTCTAAGCCCTGTAAAAGAACTCAGAAGGTTGGCCCTCCTACCAGGCCTTTCATGATACCCTCAAAACCAGAATCTTTAAACAACCCCTCATACACACACACAAGGTTATGCTGAAAAGTTCCTGGTTTTAAGGGTATAGATTTCCTTGTCAGTATTGTTGCTGTCAAATATCCAGTGTACCACTGATTGGCTCTTAATGCTAACCCTGACCACATTATTGTTTAACAAATTTCAATATAGAATATGAAACCAACATACTTTTCATATATGTTCACAGCAGGTTGTAATTTATGACAAAATGAAGATATCAACTTTGTAATATTTGAGCATGTTCTGGTTATAAATCTTACTTGTCACATTTAAAATACTGAAGGACACTTTAGGATTTGTAAAGGTCAGTTTTAACCAAACTAGTGGAACCTATTTTCCTAGAATAAGAAACAAATCTTTCTATCAAGACATAACACAATTACAATCCCTCTCAATTCTATATTGACTAATTGTAGTGGTGGCCACAATTGGAAGGTCTACTTTATAAATCATGTTTTTCAATGGCATAAACAGGAGCAACAATGGAAGTCTCATGGATTTGAGCTTTCTCAAGTCTGTTAGTTTCAAATAGCTCAGGCAACACTCTGTATTTGAAAAGGTTAACCAAATAATAAATAAACAATATTTTCCAAGTGAAATGTTAAACAATGCAACTCCTTTGATCTTTTAATGTCATAAATTCAGTTTTAGAAGCAGAGTGGCTGAAAAGTGAAAGGTTTTGTACTACTGATGGCTCCATAATAATCTAGCATTGAAGTCTCGCTTACATCTATTCTGCCACACCCAACCAATAATTTGATGTCTATTGGCAGACAATTGATACACCACCATTAGATCATAAAATTACTTGCAGCATTTAGCCATATTCTATTAAATTTATTATAATATTTAGTTTTGTCTCACTACAATCTGAGTTCTAAGCCTTTTATCCGTTTAGACATATAAAACAAATAACAATAATATACTTGGGTATAACTAAATCAACTGAATTTCAACCAATCTTTAGATGGAGGAAAACCAAATGTATGAAAATATTTTGTCCCATAAATGAATGAAATGGCTGTGGACAAATGGCCAATGTAGCTGATAGTTTATAAATTTACAGAGAATGCAGTTAAGATTAGACACGGCTCTAACGATAGGGAAACTATTGTATATTCAAAGGTTATTAAATCTTAATGTTTTGTAACACAGAAGTGTTTATCTCTGTATTAGGCACTTACACTCTGCTTAAAAGAGAGCAGGTCAGGTGGGCAAGCAACCTGGTTTGAAAGCCTGATGCATGACTAACCAAAAGACTGTTTTACAGTGAACTGGCAGAAGGCAAGCGCATGCAAGGTAGACAGAAAAAGCACTTCAAAGATACATTCAAAGCCTCACTGAAGTGTTTTCAGATCAACCCCAACACATGGTCAATGCAAGCACAAGACTGCCCTGTCGGACATAGCTGTACCAATAGAGGTGCCATCTCCTACAAACAGAATAGCAGGAGCACAAAGAAAACATGAACTGCACAAGCCCATGGTCATCATCAACAATGGTGGATGAACATTATTATTATTAAGCATTGCTAAAGCCCATTCTTTCTAGATCTGCTATAATTATTCAAATAACAGTAATATGAACCCCTTATTTGTTAAGTCAGTAAACACTAGCAACAGGAAAGACATCTGATAGTAAGATAATGCCTCAGTATGTATACATGTAACCCATGCCTGTATGGAAATATGGATGTAAAACAAATGAAAAATAGTACTATCTTTCTAAATAATGTGTTTTATTTATCTTAAAGCATTTTCTGGATGGTAGGCTAAGGGCATAGTGTTTACTAAACGTTTACTGGTATTTTCTGCTGCTTTTACTGAGATTTCAGCTGATACTTTCATCCCAATCTATTGGTTCTACAGATATTTCAAGTGTTTGAAAGTTGGCCCTAGCATCCATTAAAAGATCAGCATCTCTTCAAAAATAAAATGTCATCCAATTTGCAATGATCCAATCTAATAATCAGTCTAATCTCTAGTCCATTGTTGTATTGTGATGAAACTTGAGTACCAAACTGTACAAAGCCTAAGTTGCAGTCCTTCCCTTAGACAAACATTAGTGGCACAGAAAGATTTTCATATAGAGGCAATGGCCAATCTTCCTCAAAAGTCTGCTCAACCTGCACATACATGTGTAGATGAAATGGTCAACTTTGACAGATGAATGAATATTGATGAATGGTCCGTCTTGACTAACAGAGACCCTATAAAAAGGCTGAGATAGTTCTGCTCATGTTTTCAAAAAAAAATTCTTGTTCTTTTAATTTACAAAACCTTATGAGCATGTATACCATGTTTCAAACTATTTTCTAATCTGTCTTAATCTGGTTATGTAAATTATGTATTACTCTACAAAACCGGTACCACTTTTAGAAATAAATAAATCCTTAAAATTTCTATAGTTAAAACTTTCTCCCTTCTATTAAACACACACACACAACATATTCCTTGTCCCACACCTTCACCACCTATAACCTGCCAAATCATGATGCTTGAGTGGTAGTGAGATTGTCCTCTGGTTAACCTTTACCCACCCTCCCTGATTCTCCTGCCACTACACTCTCTTGGACATGTTAACTTGAACACACACCCTAGCCCCTCATCATCATTTTATTTTTCCTTCATGCACCACTCTAACCATCCATGTATAACATGGGGTAGCACTATTTCTCCTATTCAACCCTCCCCACTGGCCCTATCACTCTCACTAACCCCTGATACTACTTTCCTTTCCCCCACTTCGCTAACACTGTCTCTCTTTTCAGTCCTACTGTATGCTACCTTGGGCAATTGTTTATTTCTTTAATTCTGGACTGTCTATTATCTTATGAGTGAATTTCATAAGCTGGAACTGTACGAAGCCTGTCATGTGTGCACAAATGTTTACATTCTATGTTCTTAATACAAATAAAGCATTGAGTTACAACTGGTAAAGTTTGTTGACATTTCCCCTGTCAATAAATTATCAGCTGATTTGCACTTACAAAGACATGTGGAATAAGAGATCCTTTCTTTGAAAAATAAAAAAAAGGGTTAGTGACAGGAAGACCATCCAGCTATAAAACAATGCCTCAATAATATGTCTTTCGTGGATTTGGTTGATAACCGTTTGTATCCTAGTGTATAAATTCACAACTCTGACTATCATAAGAGGCGACTACATGGGTTGGCAACAGCAACAGTTTCCATCACTACCCAACACAAGTCAATATGGAAAAGCAGATATAAAACAAAAATGGAACTCAGTACGTCTTTTTCATCATCATCATTGTTTTAACATCCACTTTTTCATGCTTGCATGGGTTGGATGGAGTTTACTGAAGTAGATTTTCTTTAACCAGATGATCTTACGTCATTCCAAGCAAGGTACTATTTTTCCATGACCAGACAACACATTCACATATATACATATGACAGGCTTCTTACAGTTTCTGTCTATTAAGATTTTGGTTAATCTGGGGACATAGTAAGAAGACACTTGTCCAAGTTGCCTCAAATAGGACTGAACCTGAAACCATGTGGTTGAGAAGCAAACATCTTACCACATAACCATGCCTGCACCTATATCTTAATGCTTTGATATTTTTGAAATACAACAATATATCCCAGGTGTTTTCTTAAAGAACAGTTTAAAAACAAATAAGGCATATCAAACAGAAAAATCGAATTAAAGACAAAAGACAAATGGAAATTTCATTGTTATGTCAAAGTAACATGTTTTATTGTGTGGGCCAAGTATCATCTGTGGAGACAAAGAGGCTAAAGTCGAATTAACTCGAGCAAACAAGCTTGGTCATGCACACAAATACTCACACATGCATACATACACACACACAACCACCCACACAAATAAATAAAACCAGACAAAACAAAATAAACATAGTCCAATATCTGAACAGCAACCATGATGAGGCTGTGAGACTTGTTGCAGAAATAGCCTGCTGGTTAGTTGAAACCACTGAAGAAGATTGTCACATCGGGACAGACCAAAGAGGAAAAAAAAAAAACCCAAGGTTGGAAATGTATAGAACATTTGTCCAAATTGTTTAAAATGTATTCTCATTACTATTACTGTAATAGGTTGACTAATTATATATAGTCATATTATTATTATTCTATTTATCCAATTAGTAGTAACTAAAATTAGATAGGGCTTACTAGTCATACATAGTCTTATACAATCTATAATTAAAAGCCATAGTTCCTGCACAATTTTAGATTGGAAAAGGAGTCACAGTAAACCCAAATATTGGAGTCTGTCAGTGTTTATTACAGTAAGAAATATTGCCAATCTGGTGAATAAGAAAGCTAGAAAGTGGCCTGTGGTTATGGTGTGGTGCTGGTGCCAAAACACAAACCAACAGATCACAACTGATGCCAGTCCTTAGTTATCTTGGATATAAGAACAGTAATTTCAAAGAATCGTAGTATGTTAGAGCTAGCTCTGACATATTAAGCATGTGTGTGTGTGTGTGTGTGTGTAGAATAAAAGTAGAAAAGCATAAATTTCACAGTTTATAATTTAATTACTTTCAACAGCTGTTTCATTAGAAATAAACATCATTAATTCCACACTTACACAATTAAGATGCAGAATCGATTAGTATATATTAAATCAAATTAATCTGAAGCTATGTTTATCCCAGCATCAGCCTATGGTTAGCATAGACCATATTCCTGATGATTTTGGATAAGCATTGCTTTAAATTAATTATGTATCTAAATTATATAATTATGGAATTAATGATGTTCATTCCTAATGAAACAGCCGTTGAAAGTAATTAAATCCCAAACTATCAGTTAAATTTATGCTTTCCTGCATTTTATTCTAAATATATATAGCTCTTAATGATCATTTTAGCCAATTATAATACAAGCTTCTTCCACTGGATTTACTGCAATGTTATGTGTCGGAACTTAACAACCTAATTATTGAGTTTGATATAGTCTTTCATGTTTTATACATAATTTCTTTTTATGTGGATAGTTATGTATATGCGTGTGTGTGTGTGTGTGTGTGTGTGCACGTGTACGTGCGTGCGCATGTAATCATAAGAGGTTACAAAGCTGTTGGGCATTTGAAGATGGCCTAACTGATCCATTCTGCTCCACCCCTCACCATATGCTGCTAAACTCTCACTCATTGTCCCCAACTATTTGCTAGCATATGACAATGTCCACACACACTGGGCAAGGACCAATATAAGTGAGAGTAGCATACTAGTACTTGGAGCAGCCTGTTGATCAGGAATCTATAAGAAGATCCCCTCTATATTCTGGATATTGCTGCCATGGCTGAAAGAACAGGAGATCTTACTGTTTTACTATTAAAATATAAATCAGAAAGTACCCAAAGAATTCTACATTGATGTAGGAAATGATTTCCTAAATTGATGACGATGTTGGGATTCACTTTAATGAGGATGATGATGATACTAGTTGTTTGATAAATCATGAAAGATGTATTTCAATAACGAAAGGTTTGGGAGAAAAGTAGGGCCTTTCTAATTTATGGAGTAACCCTTCATTTTTAAATGGGAGGTGTAGATTTACGAAAGTAAAGGGCATTTAGAAAATTTATTTGGATATTTAAAACAACAATAAAAAAGGTAAATGAAAATAAATACAAATGATAATTTGAAAAATTATATTGTGTATTTGAAGATTTGATGGCGGACGGCTAACAAATTCTCAATATTTTATAAGAATAGTAAAGAAAATCTGAAAACAGTTTAGTCCAAAGTAAAAATTGGATTGGGGGAATATGCCTGGAAAGGCAGAAAGTTTTGAGAGAGAGAGAGAGAGAGAGAGAGAGATTAGTCATAGCAAGACAACTTTTCAGACCACAGCTAAAAGAATCTGGGAGAAGTGGCTGTGCTAGTTGAAAGAAGACACAGACCCTGCATACGTACATGCACAGATATGCATACAGACAGACACACACACACACACACACACACAACACAACAGAGAGAAGAAACAGAGGTGGAAGTCATTTAGTTCTCAGAATTATGTTGTCATAAGACATTAATTTGCTAATAAATAATTTGGACAATGCAAAACTGGAAACAAATTTGTGCAGAGACAGAAAGAATTTATGGGAGGGGAGCAGAGAAAGAGGATAGAGGAGAGGGAGAAAAAATGCACCAATGAGGGGAAGTGCACTTTGGTGTTGACAACTGACACAGCCCCCTTTATTTTAAGCCCAACTATGTCACACACTGACCTTTTAGATAAAGTACCAATTAC
>NC_068990.1:54265335-54270335 GCF_001194135.2 Octopus bimaculoides
AAAATAGCAACATGTGATGAAACATAGTAATTGGGGTGGGGTGGGGTGTTTGGGGAGAGTTTATCAATCTATTGACTAGATAGAAAGAACACTCAGTCAGTTTTCACATTCTGATTTCTGAAATCGTTTTCATACTCAACAAAGTCATCAAACAGACTTGGCCAAGCTTCTGTGTCATCATATGCAGATAGGTCATCCCCAACTTGTTCAGTGAAATTTAAAAACATGTCCCAGGTGTCTTTTGGAATGCCTCTGATGTCAGGATGCTTGGCAAGGAAATCTAGCCAATGTTTAAGGATTGGAGGTTCTGTCCGAGTGAATATAAGTTTCCAAAGAATTATAGCCATATCTATTGGCAAAGTCCTTTGCCCAGATTCTAGCCCAAATTTGTACGTCCATCGATAGAAATCTCGAAAATTCTGCTTGTTTTGAACTTCTAAGAGAAGGTCATTAAATTTAGAGCGAATCCCTTTGACAGAATCAACTTTGAGACATTTACAACCTTGAACAAACTCCTCTCTTGTAAAGCAGCACATTGTTGCAGCCTGGAATTTCCAGGCTAAGATCAACACAATAAATTCTTCAGGTTTTACATCCAGGTCCTTACAAAATGTTTCAATTCCTTCGGCAAGAATCATATCATGGCTAATATCACGGTAAGTTTCAAACAAGTTATGAATATCCTGCTCAGAGTAATCTCGGCAGAGCAATGACAAACGTTTGCTGTCTCCATTGGCTTGTTTTTTAATGGGTGGGATTTTGGAGTAGGTAGGAAACATTTTCTTGCCCGACGCTTCAGCTGAAGAAGGATTTGGTGTTTTGCTTGAGCTGCTAAGCTGAGATTTGTAGTTAGCGCTTGAGGTTTGCGAACGTTTAGCTTCCTTCGATTGACTATTTTCTTGGCTTTTATTGTTGTCACCCCCACCAACAGCAAGTCCACTAAGGTTGTCATCACAGGAAGAATTAGAACTGGAGTTAACTGGCTCACAACAAGACAAGCACTTCCCCATTAGAATAGGCTCAAACTAAACAGTTCTTAGTAGGGGTTTCAAACCTGTAAAATAAACATAAAATAAAAATAATTAGAACAAAGATATTAAAGTTTCATTAACATTTTTATACATGTACATTATCAGGAAATAAAATAGGTCTTAAAAATATTTAGATTAAATATTTTCTGTTCACAAGACATATCTTAGCCCTTTCTCTCTCTCTCACACACACCTTACATCAATTGGTTTATGTCCCAGGTACTTTATGTTTCTAGTTCATCTGATGCAATTATGATCAAGATAGCTGTGGTTTTAGTGATATTAATGAAAATGATTATGATGATGATATGAAACCAAATTTGTATATAACCAAAGATTAGAAATATAATTGGTGTGATATTTTCTGACATAACCACCAGGAATTACTATTTCCAAAGAAAAGCACAGTTTCCATTGAGCATTACCATTTCTTATAACACCCAGCTTAACATTTTCTAAGGTTTAGATTGTACCAAATTACCTGAAACCTCATGTACTCATGTATTCAACCAAAATTACAGTATTGCACGAAGGAAAATCTCCATAATATTGAGTCAAATATTTGTCTCAAACTCTAGCTTAATAAAATTATTTTACTAACCTTTCAAAATAATTAAGTAATTAATATTTAATCAAATCAATGAGTTTACAGCAGTGACAAAGATAGAATTTTACCCTCACTCTCCAAAATAACATAGAACTTATAAAGTCCTGCCCATTTTGCCACCTTTTAGCTACAGTAATGGACTGAAGGAAGTTTTCTACATTTTGAAACAGAGTCACAAAAGGGTTTAAACCTTTTATTATTGTATTTTTGTGGAAATATATTGCCTTTATTTCAATTAATTTTTAAAATGAAGAATTTATTAAAATAATTGTCATTATTAAGCTGGAACAAATTATGAAAAACTGATGGAAAGTTTTTAATTAAGGTCATTTTAAAGTATTAATTTGTATCATAGACCCAGGGGTAGTGATCATGGACAGGTTGGTATCAAAAGGGTTAGTATTTCCATTCTCCTATAGCATCATCAAAGTTGTTGTTTATGATACTCAAAATATCTGGCTTTCTCACATTTATATATAATAGTCACTCGATTATTTAACCATCTGAAAAATGCCACAATCCAGTACACTGAAAATACCAACAAGTCATTTTACTCCTTCATAACTATAGTTATGGTAGGATTATTTTTAATTAGTAAATAAAAAATTACTAAAATAGTGAAGGTTTGTAATGATTATTGTTGGAAATTATGAGTGGCTTGTTGGCAGTCAGTTTTTGTTTGAATTATTCTTGTTTAAAAGTGAAACCTGAGGAAACAGAAATGACCAGCTGAATAAAAAAAAAATAATAATAATAATAGTTGTCATCATCATCATCAGAACACCATTGATCTGACCTGGCGCTAAACAACAACATGCAGTAATAGATTTAGTGGCAGTGCTAATAAATCAGTGTCAACATATTACATTTATAATTGCTTATTCGACTTAGCAGTATTTAATGAGAGACTCGGTCAGTCCAGTATGGCTCTAAACAATGTAACAATATTCTTCAAATGAAGTGTTTGTGGGAAGTGTGATGGAGAGCAGCAGAGACGATGCTGGCTTCAACAGGTGACACATGGTTGTAAGCAATGAGCTTCACATTTTAAGTGGTCTTTCAGTTTTTAATTTTTTTCCTAATGGTGGTGTACAAAGAAACTTCTGTTAGTTGTTTGTTTTGATCTATGCATCAAATCAATCAACAAACTGTTTAATATATTGAGAGAGAGAGAGAGAGAGAGAGAGGGAGAGAGAGAGAGAGAGAGAGAGAGGGAGAGAGAGAGAGAGAGAGAGAGAGAAAGAGAGAGAGCAAACATAGGTTCATATCATACAATTTAGAACATACTAGCATAAAAGATGGAGGTAACTGTGACCTGAAGATCAAATGGAACCTGATTCAGATTGGATGGTTGACATTAGTTTATTAACATGAGGTTTAGTTTGTAGTCTAATAATAATTAACTGATCAAAATTTGTGGCTAATAATAAATTGTGGGTTAATAATAATTAACTGATCAAAATTTCATAAGCCTTAAAGTGGTGGATAATTTTCTTCCACCAATTTTGTTAATTTCAAGATATTCAAAGAAGATGGGGTGGTACATTGTGATCAAACAAACATTTCTCAAGAGTAGACTAAATATTTGAAAGAAGCCTCAAAAAGTAGTTATTTGAAACCTGTTTCAAATAGATGACAAATATCCTTCAAATCACAGCCTGTCATCTAAAGAAAGGAAGAGCATATTCAACAATGCAGTTTTAAATATACTTGAACTGAATAAAAGATGAGATGGTCATGGTCAGAATGTCTTTGACCAAAGGCTGGCTTTATCAAAGCAAACCTACAGGTTAAACCCAACTAAAATGTGATAATCCTCACAGAGCAAAAATGTAGAAATATTATTTTAGATTAGCTTTCTCATCAAAATTTTTATGTTCATGGTGCAAAGATATTTTGGGGGATATTCTTAATGAGTGATTTAATTAACCTTTAATTTGCTGTGATTAGGTTACACAACTTTTATTAGCTAAATGAACACCTACATGTTACATCACCTAAACATTCTATGTCTGGTTTACACCACACCTCATTATTCCACTTTCTTTTTAAACTACTATCTCTAGTGATATTTCCTGTTATCCTTGAGTTTCGGGTTTTGGACATGGTTTTCTAGGCTAATAAAAGTTTTGGATTACAAAATAAAATTTGCTCAAATACTACACAAATGGCTCCTCTGCCTGATCTAACCCTTCAACTAGATTGGAAGTATTAGATGATGAGAGAGAAAGTTAAGTAGTGTTTCTTGAACTAACAACCTTTAAGGCTACCAATACTACACAAATGGCTCCTCTGCCTGATCTAACCCTTCAACTAGATTGGAAGTATTAGATTATGAGAGAGAAAGTTAAGTAGTGTTTCTTGAACTAACAATCTTTAAGGCTACCACTCCAAAATGTGAAAACCACCCAGTTATAAGTTGTTTTGTAGGAAAGGAAATTTAGATGTTCTGTCAAGTCAATATAAAGAATTAGAAAACTTATGAATTAATGGGGAATTAATTGCAAGGCCGTACACTCTAGATAAGGTCTTCTCATGGCCATCTATCAAATCATAACTGTTTGAATAAAGGATTAAATTAGACCAAGGGGTAACACTGGTTTTGGTCTAGCTTGTTTCTAGTTATTTTTAAAGTTGCAAAGTCAGATTGATTTTTTTTTTCCAGATTTATATGTGAATGGGTCATAGCTGTAGAGTTAAATAATGTTTACCTGCTGCAGGTGAAACTGTTATCATTCAGGAGAACAGAAGAAAAGACACTGACCAAAACAATCTAACTTGTAATGCCAACATTTAAAATATTGACACCAAGTTAAATAACATCTTTATTCAATAATAACCGATATACATATTGGCTGCTTTCTCCAGTTACTCTTGAAAATATTAGTTGTCTTGCTCTAAGTATTAAACCCGCTTCAACAATCTGTTTAGTATATTTACATAGAGAAAGAGATCATGGGTATATAAAGAGAGGGAGAGAGAGACTAAAAAGAGATACAGAGAGAGAATTAACATAAGCAGTGTAAAGATGAGAGTCACAACTTTCTGTAAAATACTATAGAAATTCTATAGAAGTTGTAGCCAGTACTGATTTTTGCTACAATGTTTTGTATCAAGATGTCAGATCTACATAAACTATGGGATTGAAGACAAAAATGTGTAATGAGTGTATATGCCATATTTCAGGGGTTTTTTTCCCTTCATGAACATCCATCTAACCCATTCCTGCCTCTGAACACATTTGCTTATGTAGCCATCACATACACCTGTGTTATTGGATATACCAATTTACATATCAAAACACATTCCTGGAATGGTACGTAAAGACTAATGATTTATAGGTATGTGGTATGAGTTTAATA
>NC_068990.1:54271385-54272021 GCF_001194135.2 Octopus bimaculoides
ACGTCCGCTTTCCATGCTAGCATGGGTTGGACGATTTGACTGAGGACTGGTGAAACCAGATGGCTACACCAGGCTCCAATCTGATTTGGCAGAGTTTCTACAGCTGGATGCCCTTCCTAACGCCGACCACTCAGAGAGTGTAGTGGGTGCTTTTACGTGCCACCGGCACGAAGGTCAGTCAGGCGGTACTGGCAACGGCCATGCTCAAAATGGTGTATTTTATGTGCTACCCACACAAGAGCACTGGCAATGATCCCGCTCGAAAGTCCTTACACATGCCGCAAGCACAAGTGCCAGAAAGGCGACGCTGGGCACAGGTGCCATCACGATTTTGCTTGCCCCAATAAGTCTTCGCAAGCTGAGTTTTGTGTCCCAATGAAGAAGACGATGTTGGCATGGGTGCCAGTCATCGAATTTAACTCGATTTCAATTTCACTTGCCTCAGCAGGTCTTCGCAAGTGGAGTTTAGTGTCCAATTTAACTCGATTTCGATTTCACTTGCCTCAATAGGTCTTCGCAAGTGGAGTTTAGTGTCCAATGAAAGAAGGTATGCATAAGTCTCGGTCAGAAGTCAACGCCTCGGTGAGGCCCAATGTTTGAAGGTCGTGCCCCACCACCTCATCCCAGGTCTTCCTG
>NC_068990.1:54273004-54273492 GCF_001194135.2 Octopus bimaculoides
GCTACCACCGTTCTTCCAGTCCCTCCAAGCCTGTTTCTTTTGTCTAATAGCCCTGTCAACAACATTGTTCCACCACCACGTTATTTTGGGTCGAGAGGGGACTTTGCACCATCCACAGATCTGGTCAGTGGCCCTCAGCAGGTTGTCCTGTAGAAACGTCCAGTTGTCTTCTACATCGTGTGAAGCTACTTCCCCTTCTAATTCGTCAAAGGCCTCAAGTAATAAGTCTCTAAATCTCTGTCCATTCGCAGGATCTTTGAGCTTCCAGACCCTTCTCCTCCAAGCTGGTCGTCTCCTGGGCAACCACTTGGCCCTAATTCTGAAGTCACTAACTACTAGTCTATGTTGTGGAGTACATTCTTCGCCAGGGAATGTTTTGGCATTTATAAGCAGCCATCTTTCCCTTCTTCTGGTAAGGATGTAGTCAATTTGGCTAGAGTGTCTGCCAGAACGGTAGGTGACTAGCTGACTGGCAGGTTTCCTGAAGT
>NC_068990.1:54273592-54275651 GCF_001194135.2 Octopus bimaculoides
ATGAATATGAATATATGACAGGCTTCTTTCAGTTTCTGCCTACCAAATCCACTCAGAAGACTTTAGCTGGCTCGAGACTATAGAAGCAGACACTTGCTAAAAGTACCATGCATTGGGAGTGGACCTGGAACCATGTTGTTGGGAAAAAAACTTCTTACCACACAGCCATGCTTATGTCTATGATGGCAACACTTTTTTTCTTTTTGTTAATTTCAGATTCTATTTGCTTTGCCTTACACCAACCCATCATCAATTGTCATCCATTTTCTAGCTATAAAGGCCAAGGAACAAACAGTGATGTGGTTAAATAGAGACGAAATGTTAAAAAAAAACATTTTTCAAGAACATTAGGCGTTCAGCTACTGTTTTCACTGCTGCCTCATTTTCACACGGCAATAGTGATGGTGGAAAGAATGGTTGAGAAGGGCTTTATTTCAACTACTGTAAATATGAGTTAACATGGCTACATTAATGTTCCTCTCTCTCCTCCACAGTACAACTACAGTATTTATAGCTATGACACAATAGTCAAACTATGAGGACTAACAACTAAAAGAGTAAACAATATTGAATTTCATCATAACATTGTATAAGATTTCAGAATTCCCAAAACACTCTTTTACTTGTTTCAGTCATTTGGCTGCGGCCATGCTGGAGCACCACCTTTAGTCGAGCAAAACGACCCTGGGACTTATTCTTTGTAAGCCTAGTACTTATTCTATCAGTCTCTTTTTGCCGAACCGCTAAGTGACGGGGACATAAACACACCAGCATCGGTTGTCAAGCAATGCTAGGGGGGCAAACACAGACACACATACATATATATATATATATATATATATATATATATATATATGACGGGCTTCTTTCAGTTTCCGTCTACCAAATCCACTCACAAGGCTTTGGTCGACCCGAGGCTATAGTAGAAGACACTTGCCCAAGATGCCGCGCAGTAGGACTGAACCTGGAACCATGTGGTTGGTAAGCAAGCTACTTACCACACAGTCACTCAAAGAATTATTTACGAAGAACTCATGAACTGAAGTAATATGTTTCATAGAAAATTGTGTTTGTGGTTGTAGATTAGAGTACTATTTGAAGTACATACAGTATGGACTACAGTACTACTTGAAGTACAGACAGGAAAGGGCGGAGTATTATTTAAAGTATAGTGGTATAATGTTAACCCTTTAACATTTAAATTGGCCATATTCTATCTGTTTTATGTTCAAATTGGCAAGATCCAGCCTCTCACACCTACCCTACAATGTCAGACTACAAATAAATAATCATATCTTTGAAATCTCAAAGCTATGAGATAACACAGGATTAATTTTATAAAATGTGCATATATAAGTATGACGTTTGACAAAGTAATCTGAATGCTAAAGGGTTAAAGTACAGATGGTATGGACTAGAGTACTATTTGAAGTACATCAAGCAGATGTAGGCTCCTAGTAAGGTGAATCCATATGGTTAAAATTTCATCAACATCAAAAATATATGAATTTTCATGGGGGTTATAGCCGTTATGCATAGAATATAATTTCCAAATTTCATAAAGATCCATTCAGTACTTTTGACGTAGTTTTGGATAAAAAAAAACAACTGACTAATGTGTGTGTGTATGGGTATATATATGTATAGATATCTGTATGCATGTATATATGTGTACATATTACATGTACATCTATATATATATACATCTACAAATATGTATACATATACATGTATGCATATAGATCTATATATATATATATATCTATACATGTACATATACATCTATATGTATACATATATATATCTATATATATCATCATCATCATCATCATCATCATTTAACGTCCGCTTTCCATGCTAGCATGGGTTGGACGATGTGACTGAGGACTGGTGAAACCGGATGACAACACCAGGCTCCAATCTAATTTGGCAGAGTTTCTACAGCTGGATGCCCTTCCTAACGCCAACCACTCAGAGAGTGTAGTGGGTGCTTTTACGTGTCACCCGCACGAAAACGGCCACGCTCAAAATGGTGTCTTTTATGTGCCACCCGCACAAG
>NC_068990.1:54276765-54279265 GCF_001194135.2 Octopus bimaculoides
TAAATAAGAGGGGGCTGAGGACGGAACCTTGGTGGACCCCTACCTCTACCCGGAATTCATTGCTGTACTCATTTCCAACCCTCACCTTACTGGCAGCATCTCTGTACATGGCTCGCACAGCTCTCACTAACCATTCTTCTATCCCAAGTTTCCTCATTGACCACCAGATAAGGGATTGGGGGACCCTGTCAAAGGCTTTCTCCATGTCAATGAAAGCCAGGTACAGAGGTTTATCCTTAGCTAGGTATTTCTCCTGCAACTGTCTCACTAGAAATAAGGCATCAGTAGTGCTTTTACCTGGCACGAACCCAAACTGCATCTCATCTAAATTATACATGTATATATATACATGTATATGTATACATTTGTGCTGATATATATATGCATGTATGTATGTATATATGTATGTATGCCTGTATATATGAGAGTATAGTTTCACTGTAGGAGATTCAGTATGAAAACGAAACCATTAAAGTGAAAGTATCTGTCATTACAGTATCGAAATGTGATTGTTTCAGTTAGTGGAATCGTTTCATTTTTAAAGTGAAAGTATTTGACATGAGTGTTTTTGTTTCACTTTTGACACGTAATACTTAAATAGTGGACAAAATATGATGTTGTTGTGGGCTCGAACTATGCAAAAAGTTAAAAAATTTTGACTAAAACACAAACAGGACCCTAAGTAAGGCATGTGTAAAATTTGAATGAAATTGGTTGTGTAGTTCTCGAGTTTTAGGGAAGCACACAGACACACACATTCTCATTTTTATATATATATAGATGTGTTTTTGGGGCAAAATACTCATCTCCTGTATTGAAAACATAGGAATCGGAAGAAATTTAGGGGAAAAAAAATAGGGGAGGGGCACAAATGTCACCGCAGACATCCTAGAAACAACAGGTAATGGGCAGGATTTCTGGGAAAATTTCTTTTAAAGTTTATATTGAAGATCAGGTTTTTAAATATGCTCATCACAAACACAAATTACAGAATAGAAAAAGGTCATTTCAGTTGGATTTGAGCTGTAATTTTGCACATGCACACATCAAGAAATAACATAATTCGCACAGAAGTTTTACCTAGTGTGTGTGTGTGTGTGTGTGTGTGCGTGTGTGTGTGTGTGTGTGTGTGCGCGCGCGCGCGCATGCCAAAGGAAGTTATTTCATGGTATTCTTTTGTTTGAAGCAGCAAAGTTGTCAACATGATCATATGGGATCGTATGATTGTTTGCTAATATCCGTAAAATTTTTTTTTTTATTTCTTTATGCTTTGAAGAGAGCAGAAATTGAAAGAGAGGAGGTGAAAAGGCAACATTTGCTTTGAAGTGGGAGGGGAAAGTGAAAGATGTATGTACATGTATATCAAATGTGTGTGTGTGTGCATGAGTGAGGGAGAGAATGAGTGAGTGAAAGTGAATGTTATCATGTATGTATTTTTGTATGTTATTTGTAAGTGGCACTCAATCGCTCTCTCTGACACACACACACACACATTATCTTTCATATACACATACATATGCATCCATCTATTACGTATGTATGTGTGCATATGCATGTGAATGACTATATTTCCTCATAACATGTAGAGAAATGGATGTCGTTTAATGAGTGACTAATTTGGAGAAACAGTATTTCCATTATTCACACATCATCAATCTCGTAATGTGACACTTTGTAATTTTGGTTCAAATTGAAAGTGTGAAACTATTTTCACTTTCTAATGAAACCTGGTCGTTGTAAAGTAGCGTCTTTCAAATAGTTATAGCTGGTTGTTGAGATAATGTAGAAAATATGTAAATGAAAATAAAGTTTATTTGGTAGCCAAAAGATGACTGAATCTTTTGATACCCCATACGTCAAAATCAGCAACTCAGTTTTCAAATGCATAAGGAACATATGCACACACACCCACACAAACTCTTTTTTATATATATATATATATATATATATATATAGATAAATAAAGGAGCTTTGTTGGTTGATCAGCAAGAATTAGCAGCCAAACTATTTTGAAATTAAACTACCATCTTAAAAAGGAAAGATTTATTACATGATATAGCCCTAATTACATTGTCTTGATAGGAATTTGGGATAGCTGCAATTTCATTAACTTTCATCATGGGCCTTTAGAATCATTAGGGCTGGTCTTGGGCTAAACTACAACATTGTATGCTACTCTATAAAAGAGAGAAAATATCTATAGGTTTTAGCCGATACTGTATGTAATATACATATATTTAACAACTCTCTCTCCCTCTCTCTCGATATATATGAATGAGGAACACTTGAATCTTCCTAGTATTTGAATTGTGAGCCAGATGGTAATGGAATGTATATCTTCTGGTTAACCTCAAGTGAATTACTTACATGCTACCAACATACACAGACACACACTGCTGTGTAGGCTGAAATAGAGTTATATTCATATTTGTTATAAGAAACATCAGATCTTCCCCCACCTCCTCAATTGTTATATGTTCACTGTCTATGCTGGCATAGA
>NC_068990.1:54281765-54288829 GCF_001194135.2 Octopus bimaculoides
TTGCAGTCTCATGCCAGCTCTTGTGAATATTCAATATTCTGAGATCATTCTTAATCCATTCTTCCTTTTTTACAGGTTTCTTTTACTTGGGTCCATCCATCCTTCTTCACATTACCAACAATCTCCATACACATCAAATGTCCACATTAGCAATCTCGTCCCTCTTCCACATTAGGACTGATTCCTATGATGTCCATTCTTCTCTTTCAGCTCACCTGTTTTTTGTCATCAATTCTACACACCAACATTACCCATTCAGTGAAGCATAGAGATCTAATTCCTTTCCAGTTTTTCCGTATACCCATAGCCTATGTCAGCGAGAGAGAGAGAGAGAGAGAGAGAGAGAGAGAGAGAAAGAGAGAGATAGATAGATAGAGAGAGAGAGAGAGAGATCCTTTGTTGCCTACAGAAGTACTAGCCTCCTTTATTATACTTTTGCAGCATCTATTTTCTTTGCTGATTAGGTCACCCAGGTAACAGAAGTT
The DNA here is from genome assembly GCF_001194135.2 of Octopus bimaculoides. Taxonomy (NCBI): domain Eukaryota; kingdom Metazoa; phylum Mollusca; class Cephalopoda; order Octopoda; family Octopodidae; genus Octopus; species Octopus bimaculoides. The sequence continues at coordinate 54,282,251 of NC_068990.1, forward strand.
CCTGGATAACCGAAGGTTTGCATTTGAAATGTAAAACTCATACTCAGTTAATTAACAAATCCTAAGAGATGCATTTTATCGCGCATGTGTGTGTGAGTGTGTACGTGTACATGCATGTATGGGTAATTGATACACATGCAAACAACTTTGGCCTAAATATTACAAACCAAAAACAGTGAATTATAAATAGTAAAACGGTACAAATAAACAAAAATATATTAGGTGAGGAAGATAGAGGGGGTGGTCTATTTCTGTAACAGCACTATTGTTAAAATGGTAAAAAGGCAAATAGTTTTCTGGCCAAAATAGATAAATCATAATTGTTCTCATGAGAATTGAGATTGCTTATCTCTGAGATCAAGGAAAAATTTATAAATACACATCCATGTACACAAACAAACATGTATGACTGTATTTGTAGGTACATGTACATGTCTCTGGATGATTACACATACACACACACTCTCTCTCTCTCCCTTGTATATATTTATGCAAACAGAGAAGGTTTATGAAAGTAGGCTACTTAAACAATGAGAATTTTCAAGTTGTTTGTGAGCAAGAACAACAGCTAAGTAAACAACATTGAGGTTTTAGGAAGCAAAATGTGTTTACAACACTGTTATATCTAGGGCAATGGAGTTGATGGAGAAGGTATAGGATTTAACTGGATGCTTTATACTCATTCAGTGTCTCATGTTTCTAGGTCCAAATTCTGAGAGAACTGAACTGTACATCAAAGGTCACTAAATTATATATACTATAAAGTGTGTATATACATATATATACATATATATATATGAGAGAGAGAGAGAGAGAGAGAGAGAGAGAGAAAGAGAGAGAGAGAGAAATGTCATGTTATTCCAATATTCACAAAATAGAATACCATCACAAAAATGTCACTGAAAATGGTTAACTATAATCCAGATTACATAATGGGGAAAAAGAGAGAGAACGATCCCAAACGCTCTTGGAAGAAATCTTAAGAGTTTATTTGGAATTAGTAACTAGGGGAGCTGTAATCAGCATCATTCACACAGGCAATAGGTTGCTTTAAAAAGTATCATCTGTAATGTAGAAACCCTAGAGTACAATCTAATATAATAAATGCAAAAACTAATTTCTGTGTGTCAGTGTGTTACACTTTGACCCTCTCTCTTTCTCTCACTATTCATTGACATGTCTACTATTGCTCATATTGGGGTGAGATTAATAGTAGGCACAGAGATGGTGAGGGTGGTGGCAAAGACAGAGAGAAAGAAAGAAAGAAATTTAGGGAGGGTTGATGATGCTTTTATTAAAAGTAGTAATGTTGATGGTGGCAGTAATAATAAAAGAGAGAAAGAGTGAGTGTGTGAGAGAAAAAGGGACTGAATACTGAACCAGCATGCTGAACTAACATACTGAACACTGATGGTAATGGGGTAATAGTAATAGTACAAGCTATAGTTGTGATAAAGGCGGAGGCGGTGGTGGTGTCTGAGGCTTTCAGAGATGACGGTGACAGTAAGTGATGTGAAAGACAGTGGTGATGGTTGTGGAGGAGAAGGCAGTGAATTCAAAGGTATTGATGGTGGTGGTGTCAGAAGTCTGGATGGTGTGTGTATGGCAGATGTGGTGGCAATGGTGGTGGTTTACCATGCAGCTTTGCAATAAGTTCCAAGTCGACAAATTATATCATTGTTTTGATGAAAATTGTTCTTTGCTTGAAAAATATCGTGTAAGTTTAATAAAATTCAATATGCACTCAATTCAATATGTACTCAATATGTACTCCACAGGAGCTAGCTTAAAAACCGTAAACAAATAAAGCTGGATTTATAGTACAGATTATATATATATATATATATATATATATATATATATATATATATATATATATATATATATAAAATTAGTTAACTTTTAATTCATATTTATTACTTAAGTTGTATATCAACTATAATTAGTGAAGGGAAATAGACAAGGGATGTTCACCATGTCATCTGTCTAAATTATCTGAGCCTTTTGGGTGATATTAATCAGTCACTTACAGCTCTAATGAAACAAGCCTTTGTTTAAACTCATTTTTATTTGTCAACAATAACTGAGGATTAATACCTTGGATTAGTTTGGGTTAGTTCCTCTATATAAATTCTGTACTTGTAGCATAGTCATAGACAAACATGAACCAAAGCAGCAAACACAAGCTATATACCCTTTTGATAGTAGTCCACCTAAGAAGGTTCTTGGTTCTATGAAACAAATTTTCTGTCTTAAAGTAATCTAAATTAAAATCTTCCATCAAAATTTTATGTTAATTTGTTCTAAACATCAACTTAATAGTGGCAGTTATTTTATAAAGGTATTATTTAAAAAATTGAAACAAGTAACAAAAGCATTAAAATACAACTTAGTACCAAAATGGTAAGCAAGAACCCGTTGTATTTTAAGAATTTAAATATGAGTACTATTGTAGGCTCTTCTCCTTTCCACCCCCTTTTTTCTGCCTTCAATTCCTAGACCAGGTGGTGCGTTGTGTTCTTGACCAAAACACTTCCTCTTGCATTGCTCTGCAATCACTTAAACATCTGACACATGATACACTATGCATCTGTTCAGGCAAAGTCAATTTGATGGAGAGAGTGAGCTAATATACAGCACCTACATTTGATCACTATAAACAAATCATGTGTGCAGGTTGTTCAGCAAAAGCTGAACACTCATACATTGTTTTCAAAAGGAGAGTCCATCATTATCATTAACTATTGTTTGTTATTTGAAAAGATAACATAATGAAAGGGAAATGATTCTTAATGAAAATTGAAACCTGATTGTAGATTCAACCACTACCCCAATATATAATAGTTTCAAATTTTGGCACAAGGCCAGCAATTATAGGGGAGAGGTTAAGTCAGTTATATTAACCCCCAGTGCTTGACTGGTATTTATTTTATCAACTCCAAAAACATGAAAGGCAAAGTCAACCTTGGCAACATTTGAACTCAGAACATAAAGACGGACAAAATGCCACTAAGCATTTTGCCTGTCTCTGCCTCACCACCCCAATATATATTAGCAATAGTTTCTCACACTGGTAAAAGGCCAAGAGCTTGTACAGAAGGACAGAATCAATCCAATCAATTCTAACAGATGACTGCTACTTATTTTATTCCATGAAGATGAATGGTAAAGTTGACGTTCACAGGATTTTAATTTGGAACAAAGTAGCATGGAATTAAAGGTCAGAAATATCTTTGTCAAGTATTTTACTGTTCCTACCACCCCACCCTCTAATGATACAACAACAACATCATGGTGTGACCAAATATAGTTACAGATTATGAAAGGAGAAAATAAAACTCTTAGGAATTTGATGAACACTTTCATTTTAGTAAAAATAACAAAATTGAACACCATAATAATAGTTTATTCACTTAGCAAAAATTGCCCCTCTTCTCTATATTCTCTTGATCAATTTATCAACAGAATAAAACAGATAAATCATATATGAAACAGAATTTACTGACAGTCATTAAGATATTTTTCACAAAATATTAAAATACATTAATGAAGGGAAGAAAAAAAAATTTAATGGATTATTTTGGTGGAAGAAATAATCAAAAAATAAAACTGAGTTTTGTAAATGCCTGGCAAATATTAAAGACCAAATGGGGTTTAGTGAAGAGAAACAAATGTAAATTCTTGATTGGAACTAGTTTAATGTGTGTTATGTAAAGCCTCCAAGAAAGTCAAATACCACATAATCTCATTTATTGTTCCCTTGTAATCTGAGATTCTTACTATACATAGAAGAAATCAATAGTCAAAGTATCTAGTAGGTTTGAGAAACTAGCACTAGATATAGTTCTCTACTTAATCAGATACACTGACTGAAGAGTAACCCTGTAAATGTCGAAGCAAGCAAGTGAACAAGCTTGGTTTCTATCAGATGCCCAACACAAACACACACACACACACACGAAACCTGGTCTCTGCCCAACTTCCAATATCACAGCTAAAGTTATTGATTATCAATTTCCTGTTTCCAATAATAGCCCAATAGATAGTTATTTCTGTCCAGAGTAATCACTCAGTAGTAATGATGATGGTAGCAGTAAAGTAAATCTGCTGGTTGGCAGGGAGCCGATCATTGGAACATAATGAGTAATAAAACAGTTTAGCAGAAGTCACTAATAACCACAAGAAAAATTAATAAGCCAAGTAGCTTTAACTAATTTTCTACTGAACAAACTCAAAAAAGTTATTTATAGGGGTTTTTTTTTTCTTCAGATTATTAAAAAGAAATTAAGAATAACAGAACCATAAAATAGGTACTTAACATATCATTCCTATTGTAATTTTCCATGCAAGTAGAGCTGAGAGAAATTTGTTTAAACTTGCACTGTTTAAAAGGTCAGCAAATCAATCAGAAACAAAGCAACACTAACATGTTTTATAAGAAAACACTACACTGGAGCAGCTTCTGTTGCCTTCTCCAGGGCACAGGAGGTGTTGAACTCAATTTTAATCGAGGAAATCTATTATTGTTATTGTTTAGCCCTAGTTCAACTATATCACTGTACCACTATACACATTTTTAGACAGCTTATCATCTAGAACTACATAACCAATACTATTATAAATGTACTAAGGTCTTATAATTATTCCAAGCAAATTACCAATCAAAATCTAGGCAAGTTAAAAATCTCAGAAAACAACATGCAAGGGAGGTAACTCCACTAAGATCAGTTGATCATAAGTTTTGGAGATTTTTGAAGTCAACTGGCGAAAGTAATAAACAGGTTTTAGCTTTATTAAACAAACATTCTACTTAGCAAAACTAAAACTGATCTGAGAGAGAGAGAGAGAGAGAGAGAGAGAGAGAGAGAGAGAGAGAGAGAGAGAGAGAGAAAGAAAGAGAGAGAGAGAGGTTGAACAAGTTTATAGGTGAAACAAAGTCCAACTGACTTGGTCTTCACATCTGATTTTGTTCTAAGTATTGAGTCACCCCATTAGTAAATTTCCATTGTTTTAGTAAAAACCAAATTTCTAGTAAGCAAGAAATATTAATACTTTCAGTATGGACAAATAAAAGGTACAGTTGAATCACAAGAGGTTAACAGAGGAAGTAGACTTTGTGGTAGACGTGCAAGAGCAATAAGCACTAAGAGCATACCTGTTCCCCTCCTACTAGCAAGCATTAACCTCTCTATATCTGGCACAAAACCACCTCCCTAAATACTGCATCCCCAGTGAACTCAACTTGTGAATTACATGGTGACTTCACTAGTGCTGGTGTCATAAAAAAAACCCCCACCCAATACGCTGTAAAGTGGTTGACATTAGAAAGACATCTAGCAGTAGAAACCATGCCAAAGCAGACATTAGGGCTCAATGCAGTCCAGTGGCCCATAAGACTATCAAACCATGTGACTCATGCCAACACAGAAAATGGACATTAAATAGTGTGTGTGTGTGTGTGTGTGTGTGTGTGCGTGCGTGCGTGCGTGTAAAGGAATGTAGCAACTGATCATGAATACCAACAATATGACTGGGGTGAAATACTTCAGAAGCAACAAAAACAGAAATATAATAGTGTTTCACATATGCAGTAAAATAAGTTGAAAAACTTCAACCAAGTGATTTTATCATTAGTGTATTGATTGGCAATGATTCTATTTGCTTCACCAGAACATCTTTAGATGGCTGGGGCAGGGTGCTGGAATATTTTATGATCAACACAATTTCTTCCGTCAGGCCTGGTACTTTCCCATTTAACACCTTTCTAAGGTCCATTAGCAGAAAAATGAGAAAATCTAACAGGAAAATAAAGTTGAAGGCTGATTGGTGAAGTGAGTCATCAAAATGCAATGGCATTAATTTTAGCAAACAACAATTAAAAAACTGGTTGGATTCTTGCTTGAAATCAATGAAGAGAGCTCAACCAAACATAACGACATCACAGGATAATGACTTACATTTCTAAGGTTATGTAACTCTATGTTGCATGCAGACATACAGACAAATTAGAAGAGAATTACTGTGAAAATGAGAAGTAAGAATGAGTGTAGTTGCTATAGCAGAGGATGTGAGGATGTAATGGTCGCTAGGAGATAGAAGTTGAAGAAAATACAATTTGAGAGAAAAGAAAAGAGAAATAAATCTATTTTCAAAAATGAAAGAAGTATGATGTTGTCTAACTGATGAAAGAGAGAATAATAAAGATTGCAGTAATTAGAGTGTAACAAGGATCATTAGCTGAATGATCCTTATAAACTAACCACTGCAGTGGTTAGTTTATAAGGAGAGATGATATATCTAATGACACTGGAAGATGTATGCTGGATGTAAAAGGGATGTGAATTAGAGAATAAAGAGTAGCTTCAGTTTAGTTTGACAAAAGGAAATATTGTGGATGTGATTGTTTGATCAGAAGAGACAAAAGGTTATCACAACACCAGGAAGAATGTAGTGTTGAAGGTATACTGTTCCAAGTCATACCAGTATATAAAAATGTACATTCCAGATGGTAACAAAGTATAGAATACATACATTATATATATATATATATATACATTATATATATATATATATATATAT
>NC_068990.1:54288839-54294355 GCF_001194135.2 Octopus bimaculoides
GAGAGAGAGAGAGAGTTATCTGAGCGTTTTTAAGCTAAATTTTTTAACACTTCATTGAACACACGAAACATAACACAGTTAAAACTTTGGCATTGCTTGAAGTGGTAGTGCATCTCTTCTTTGTTCCTGACTAAAAATAGATTTATCTTTCATTCCGGTTACCCTTTATTGACATTTGAAATGGATAACCAAAAATTTAATATTCGTGTTGTGATGATTTACTCTTTTCAAAAAAAGGAGAAAATGCTGCAAAGACTTGCAAAAACATTTTTGAAGTTTATGGTGATGATACGGTAGGTGAATCAATTGTTTGAAGGTGGTTTGCAAAATTTAAAGCTGGAGAGTTTAGCTTGGAAGATGACAGTTGTAGTGGAAGGCCTTCAAAATTGGATGAAGATGTTTTGAAGGTAAAAATCAAAGAAAACTCAAATATCACAACCAGAGAACTTGTAGAGGAGTTGGAAGTTTCTAAAAGTATGACTCATAAACACCTAGTGAAGCTAGGATACATTTCTTGCTATAATATATGGGTCCCTCACAAACCTTCAGAAAAGAATTGCTTGAAATGATGTTCTGTCTGTGATATGCTTTTGAAATGGAATGAAAGTATGCTTTTTTGAAACAACTTGTGACTGGAGATGGGATTGTGTACAAAAATGTAGTAAGCAAAAGACCCTGGAGTTTGCGTAAGGATCCCACAAAACCAGACCATTAATTCTGATGTGTGCTGTTGTCAGCTGGCTAATTTGAACCCCAAAAATCAAAGAACTGAGACCAGAGATTGTCTACAGAAAAGAGGTGGTGTTCCAACAAGACAATGCACGATCATGTGTCTTTGGCTACCTGAACAAAGGTACAACAACTTGGCTGGGATCTCTTACCCCATCCACCATTTTCTCCTGATATTGTGCCATTCGACTACCACTTGTTTTTGTCTCTACAGAACTCATTACAAGGAAAAACGTTTAATGATGGAGTCAAAATGCATCTAGATAACTATTTTTCTTCAAAACCAGTCAAATTCTATGCTGATGGAATATTCAAATTGTCTGATAGATGGGCAAAGATCATTAGTAATAATGGAAATTATTTCACTGAATAAAATTTATTGAAAGGTCAATTATTTATATAGCAATTTATTTCATATGTTTTAACTCTTTTGTTACCATAGTTTCTACTGAAATACACTACCTTTGTTAGAATTAATTTTGAAAATAATGGAAAATGTAACAAAATAACTGTTGCTATCCAGCTGGTCTTTGGAGTATAAGTTAACATGAAATTTTGCCAGAAGTTTTTAATTTAAATCATTTTAAAACAGGGGTGGTCTCAGGTGGTTTGGTATCAAAAGTGTTAATGATGTGACTTCTCAGGAAGTACATCTAGTTAAAAGTTAAATTTCCAATGGAAGATATTTATTTTGTTGGAAACAAATAGTTCAAACAATGTCAACAGCAATATATAAAATATATGAATAACGCCTATTATTGAGTGCTCCTATATTAATGAGTTTTCTCTTCCAGTAAAGAACATCAAAACAAACAAAGCTTAATGAAACAGATTTAATCCTTTAGCATTCAGATTACTTTGTCAAATGTAATACTTATTTATTTACATTGCTTTGAATTAATTATATATTATCTTGTGTCTTTGATAATTCGATGATGTGATTGTATATATTTTTAGAATGACATTGTAGGGTAGGTGTGGGAAGCTAGATCTGGCCAGTTCAATGGGTAGAATATCTGGGTCGGATTTGGCTGGTTTAAATGCTAAAGGGTTAAACAACACCAAGAAACCCTATCAGAGGCCATGAAGTAGTGAACTGGAAGAAGTGATTTATCTTTTACTTGTTTCAGTTATCAAACTGCGACCATGCTGGGGCATAAATTGGTGATGATGATGATGATTTTTAAAGTTCACCACTTCTTTTTATCCCAGAGCCTTTTCCTTCTTTATTAAAAAAAAAAGTTTCAATGTGTCTGGCATGAGAACTCAACAAAATTATTATCTATCAACACTTGACCTAATAGAAATAACAGCCAAATTTCCTTCAAATCATATCTTACCTATTTAAAAAAAAGTAAAGGATACACTAGGTAATTATAGTTCTAGATATTCCAGAAAACAAGGAAAAGATATTGGTTGAGATGTCTTTGATCATGGGTCATCTGGTGGACTAGGTTCAACAACAACACCTTTTTTTATCTTTTTCGACTGAAGTCTCCTGCCAGATTGTTCCATCCCAAAATGTGTTGACGGTACACTCCAAACCCACATTCTCCCAATTCTGATATGTCCTAGAGATTCAGCTGTACTTTCCACATCCACACCTTCCTCTCTATATGAACAACTTACTGTTACTTTCAGCCATCTGTACACAGATCTCAGCCTTCACACTCCAATAAACTACACAAGCAATATCCATTAATCAAGTGCAAAGAACTTCAAATGTTCTCCAATCCAGACAAGACAACCTAGTTACGCCAAACAACTAAAAAAAAACCAAAAAAAAACACAGCAGTCAACACCACATATCAAAAAACAGACAGCTCTAGGATACAAGATCAATTTTCACAAAACCTCAGAGTCTTCTAACTCTACACAGACCCTAACTACATCTCCATACAAGTGGACTTGCTTACATACCTAACCCAAAAAAAAGCAGCTGCTTCACACATAACTTATCTAAACCATAAACATACACACACACCCAAGAAAGTGCCATCTGATGGTCTGGGTAAACCTTCACTCACTGACTCACCTACTATTTATTAGTTCCTCTTTTATTGTTATTACAACAGTTTCTGATTTTCTAGGTAAGCAAACTACCGTGTGCTCATAGCTACCCCCCACCCATTCTTCTCTCTTCACTTTCAAAGCCCTGCATCAAAGATTTTGTCTAAACTAGTGGTTCTCAACTTAGGTCCATATGACTCTTGGGAGTCCATACAAGATTTTGCTGTTAAAATTTATGTGCAATAAATTAGGCATACTTCTATAATACACAAAATATTATTTTTTTAATACAATTCCTTATAATACTTACTTCTAAAAATATGATGAAATTTTTTTAAACATTGAATGGCAATGAGAGTTCACCCGAGTAAAATAAGAATCAAAAGGGTCTATGAGTAAAAACTAGTTGAGAATGTAAACAATTATCCTTAAAATTACATCACAGTGGAATGCCCTTCCTGACAAGATATCAGCTTTCAGAAATTTAAACTGAATAACAACAGAATGAATACCACCCAGTCTGAGAGTGTTTATAAAGGTCAAGGATTCAATTGCTCCTCTTCATACTAAAATATATAAAAACCGTAAACCTGCAGGCAATTTAATTGTTTACAAAGTTTCTGTGACAACGATGGAGTATCTGATCATGCTGAGATAGAGACATAATTTTTTTCATTTCAATGTATTCAACAAATTACAAATCAGTACATAGAAACAAGTTACAGAAGTTCTTTAAAAGAAAGGGGATAGAACTGAAAGCTAGCAATATCAAAATCACTCCACCAGTTATATAATTTATGGTTTATGCATAATTTATTTAACAGGCTCTTCTTTGAGAACAAGGACAAGGTTCGAAGAGATGGAATTAGATTTTTTACAAAAATATATGAGGAAAAGTTGTTCTACAGTGAGTGCAATCAGGAGTCAAGCTTATATCAGTTGTTGAATCATGTTTTAGCACCGGTAATTTTCTAAAACTAACCACCAGAGAAAAAAAAAAACAACAGATTTTGTCTTATCTGTCACATTAATTAATGTTTTATTGATTTTAATATTTTGTTGTGTTGAAGTCAAATAACTAATTTTCTACCTATTATGAAGTCTTCCCCAAAATTATTTTACTTTTGTTTTGATATAATGGCACATTCACCTAAGGCAGTGAGGGCGCTGCATTTATTGAGAGAAAAATCAATTAATTTCATATTCCTGCAATCTTCCCCAATTAACACCTACTCTTTTAGCCTGGGTACTGAAGGATTTGTCTTCCTTTAACCTTACTGTACTTTGGAACATCAAGACTGCAGAAATAGCAATCGTTCTGTGAGCTTTTAATTATCTTAATTTTCTTGAAATAGCAAAAAGCACAACTTTTGTCATACCTCTTAATCATTCCTCTAGAATAGATCAACAACTTTCATACATGACATGAGAAACCCAACAGGATTTCAAAGTAATCTATGGGCTAGCCGGAACTTGGTTACTTTCAAAAATTTCATAATACCAATTTGATTCCACAAGCAACAATATATCTGCTGACAGATGCTTGCATTCTTTTTTCTTACCATATTCTCAAAAAGTTCAGATTCACAACTTGAGAAAACCATTAGAAACAGGAAAATATTTAGATTATATTAGTGAAGGAGTTTGTTTACTAAACACCTAACAATACTATGTAAAAAACACACACATTTAAATAAATGTAATATTTATAATATATAATAAATAGTTATATTCACTACAGTAAAAGTAATTTCATAACAAAATAAAAAATAAACACTGGAATTCAATGTGTAACTCTGAAATGGTTGAGGATAGAAAAAGGTAACAGAATTTTTAGGATCAGTGCCACCCCATCCAAAAAATCAAACAGGCAGAAACAAATTATGATATACAAAAGAATTCTTACAAAATTTGTGTAATAAACCGAGAGGGTGATACTGAAGACACTATTTCATTTGAATATTAAAACAATATACAGAAGATGTTACCTGTTCTGTGTTGCACTAACATATCTACACAAGATGAACATATTTTAGGAAAATTCTTTAAAAACTCCCTGCTGTAAAAAGTAGTAATTTCTGAGTCAAAGTTCACCAGAGTCTCTGTTGTATGACACTGAGACATAGTAACAAGTTCTAGTTTTATTCTATGACTAATCTCAAAAACTCAGAGGGAATATCGCAGTTTGTTGATGTTACAATAAATTTATTGAATTTCTATTTTCCAGTGATGAGCAAACTTAAGCATTTCTGTACAGCAATGTATAAAAATAGGGATGGGGGAAGTAATATAATACAACAGAGGTGGGGGAGGTAATATGAATATTAACATGTCAAATCACAACTTTTTAAACACTGGGATGTAAAATTATTTAAAAATAAGCGATCTGAAAGAGAATGAATGAATGTATGCATGCATACCATGATGTTGATTAGGAGAAAAAAATGTTAGTTATTGTGAAGGTGCCGTTACCTCATTGCCTAAATTCACTAGCGTTACACTAGTAGCTATTTAAAGTATGGGTTATTTTTTTGCCATATTCTTTATGTATTTATTCATGTCTTTTTTCTTGTATACCAAGTTATATGTAAATATGATTTAACATTAACCTGGAGGATTACTCTATACTTCCAGGAAATACATGCCTCTAAAAACTTCTGACAAGGAAAGGGCTGGCACTAACTTCTAACTTCTAACTTTCACTAGACCAACCGATGTAAAAACTAGAGAGAGAGAGAGAGAGAGAGAGAGAGAGAGAGGAGGAGGAGGAGGAGGAG
>NC_068990.1:54294689-54297954 GCF_001194135.2 Octopus bimaculoides
AGAGAGAGAGAGAGAGAGAGAGAGAAATTAGAACATTGTAGGTGGCTGAACTGTCCTCCTTCCATATTATCACAATATAAAAGCAAATAGTTTTTAAAAAAAGAAAAAAGAAAAAAATGAAAACAGTCTATAAGTAAAAATATTAACAATCTGAGTGAACTTGACAACATGGTAAAAACATAACTGACTCCAAACATGTCAACAAGAGGAGAGATTAAAATTTGATTGACATATATTTAATAGATAAAACAGGGAGACAGATTTAGATACAATACACTCAAGAAGAAACATACAAAGACCTTTTGCAATGAAGAATTCATTGAAGCAGATTTTTAAAGGCCAAATGCTGTTCCTGTTGCTAACTGGCACCTGTTTCAAGTTAAAGTAATATTTCCCCTAGGCTGGATGTGTTTTCAAAGGAGATTGCAATGAACAACTCTATTTGTAATACAAGATTCATTTACAAGTACTGCATGATGTTGAGACTAAGAGACACAAACAGACAGGTACATGTACATACACACTATACAGGCTTCTAACAGCTTCCCTCTATCAAATTCACTCATATGGCTTTCCCAAAAGTGATAGACAGAGTTCATATACAGATAATTTTGCCAGGAAACCAGCCAAAATCTCCTTCAAACCATAGCCAACTGTCTTAAATAATAAAAAAAAAAAGGACATATATGACAATGTAGTCTGTAATATCCAAATAAATTATATGGTCATGGCTGGCTTGTTTGATTATAAGACTGTGCTACCATGTTGACATGGAGTGAAACAACCTCAGATTATAGAAAGAGCAAGTTGAGCAAAAGCAAGATATCCTGATTGCAATTGTACAGCTAAAATTGATGGCAGTTAACAGAGTTATGTTGTAGAAATCCAAATTCTATTACAGATCGTTAGGCTAGTTTTTGTGATTGTCCTAAGGGAATTACCAAAGGCTTGGTTTGTTACATTACTTAGTAACAATTGTTCTGAAAATGACCTCTCCATTTGGAAGTTAATTACTGCAAATAAATTTAAACACATACACACACACACACAGAAAATTCTCGTTTCAAATAGCAACCAAGGAAATTCTGAAGTAAAAGAGTCAAAAGTGACTTGTATGAAGTGAAAGTGGAAATGGAGAGGAACAGAAAAGCAAACATATTGAACAAAGACAGTTTATCTCAATAGATGAAATTTTGTATGTTCAAGGTCAATGTGAAACTGCCCAGTAGAGAAAGTTGAAAGATTCCTATGTTACCAAAAGGAACAAAAGCTAGTAACAGCTAACTATTCTGAGTTTAGTAGGAAACAGCATATGTAGCTAATTTACACAGTAGCTATATAGACAGTATGTATATAGACATAGTATGGACATACATAAGGCAGTATATAGACATGTCCAATAGAAAGAAATTATGTTCGAACATTAACCAATCAAGGTAGAAAACTTCACACTGTAATAATTTAATCCAAACATAAAATGGTTGTTTGTAGCCATGAGTTGAAATGAAGTCAAGTGTTGAGCTCTGTTGTTTTAACATAAAATTTGATAGCACCTCCTTTACATTGACTGATTGATTAATAATAATAATGAAGAAACCTAAACAATATAATTACAAACCTTAATAATATGCAAATGTTTAAATTTATAGCAAAATATTAAAAAAAAAGTGGAAGAATATTCATAGAAAAAAAGAAAAACCAGTTAATATTTTCCAGTAGCAGGACTTGTGTTTGTGAAGTCCATAAAATGTGTACCAATAAATAAATTGGAATCAATTCAATTATCAATACCTTCTTCCTTGTGTGAAATCAAACTCAGTCAATAGTTACCAATAAGAACTTGAGAATGTTAACAGAAACAAACTTAAAACTTTACAAAGCTATAATGGCAGTGAAGTGGGAGGTGTAATTTTGTGAAAGACAATCTCCAGAAATGTAAAACACCAAAATAATAAACACGTCAGTCTCAGTTAATTTTACCACAACAAATTCTCTTTCTGACTGAGAAAAATACACAAGCAAAAAGGCTGAATTAATAATACTAAACTATTTCACTTAATATCAATATGAAACTAAATATGATATATGAACAACATTAACAGGGGGGTGGAGGGAATAAAGATCGTCTGGTTTACAGAAAGAGAGAGTGGGAGTTATATTCAGTGAAATGAAAAAGTCAATAAGAAATGAAGAAAACAGCTGTGACAACAGACACCAAGGTTTGAATCCATTCATAATACACAAGTGTACAGTGAGTTATTCTTATCTTGTGCTCTCACAATACATTTTTCGGTGAGGTGTTAGCAAGATCTTTGAGACTGTCAGAGCAGTTAATAAACAAGATTTTAAATGGTTTTTGGAATGTATTCAACAAGGAGTGCCTGTTAACCTAAGTACAGTAAACAAAGACAGCATGGCCCAACATGTAATACAAATTTTAACCATATGGAGAGGAAAAACATTTGCAGACACTTCAAATCAGACACACAAGATACCACATATACATACACAGCCTACAAAATAAGAACATTTAGTAAGCAAGAGCTGTTGGATTTTATTACAAATGTCTAATTTATTTTGAAAAATTCAAAGTTATAAAAATTTTCTAGAAAAATATAAAACCTCAAGAAATCCAGACAAAGAGATGTTTCAGTAAGATTTCTTTTAACTCACAGAAAACAAATATGTACTAATATCATATATCATATCAGATTCCTCCTGTATCTAAGGAAATGCACCTGATAGAAAAACAAGGGAAAAAAAAAAAAAAAACCCACTGAAACAGACTTACTTAAGTAATAAGCCTTGCGGTGTATGTCAAAGCTATGATGCTATTAATGGTAGTTGATATGGTGTAAGATTTCTTATTCTTCACTTGCACAACAGACATTGGCAGTAGATAGTTATTTACAAGCCATTTAATATAATCACACATAACATAGTGCTGCTGCTGCTGCTGCTGCTGCTGCTACTGCTACTACTACTACTACTACTAGCAGATGCAACAAGAGAAACAGTAACCTCAGATACAAACAGAAAAAAAGGAAAGGAAAAAAAACATTGTTTATTGATATTAACATTTATTGAAAACTGAAATATTAATCACTCCTCAAGGGAACAAACATTTCTGAAAATAATTTTTAATTTATTTTAATTTTTCATTTATTTAATTCATTTATTTTCAGTTAAAATTTTTTTTTGAAACTAAGCTCTTGTGTGTATGTTGTCCATCTAACAAAACTGAACAATAAGCTTTTAAATCTAT
>NC_068990.1:54298212-54303869 GCF_001194135.2 Octopus bimaculoides
GTGTGTGTGTGTGTGTGTGTGTGTGTGTGTGTGTGTGCGTGCGCGCGCGCACGAGTATGCGATCGCAATGGAAGTGGGATGGTTCATCTTTGCTTAGTACTTGGGTTTATTTTTTGATTTGGTTGCATCTTGGCTGGTTTTTTTTTTTTGTTGGTCAGTTATTTTTAGTGTTTTGACAGAAAAAAGCCATTCTAGAATTGTTTTCAATGTAAGTGTGCCCAAACAAGTCAAATGCTTACACAGAGCAGGTTTTACAGTCACATCATCCAAACCAACCAGGTGAAACTGGGCTTAGCTGCTAGTTTATATATAAACTTGCATGGTCATGCACCTAAAGACAATATATATAATACCAAAAGGTTTTCCCCCCAAATACAAGATACCTTTGAAACTATTTTATGTTGTTGTAGCAGCAGCAGTAGTAGTCATACTTTGTACTATAGGTACAAGGCCTGAAATTTGACAGAGCAGGGAGAGTTGATTACACTAATCCCAATGCACAACTGGTACTAGTTTCATCAACCCTGAAAGGATGAAAGGCAAAGTTGACTTCAGTGGAATTTGAACTCAGAACATAAAGCCAGAAGAGATGTAGTGAAAATCATTAATTGGGAGTTACTCAGAAAATACAGTCTTGAAAGAGCAAGCCAGTGGTATGAGTACAAATCAGAAGGCATTGTAGAAAATGACCATGCCAAAATTTTATGGTACAAAGTGACCATAAAACCGAACACTGCAAACTAGATAGTATGGATGATTAACAAAGTCAACAAACAGTATTTGATTCTAGATGTGGCTTATCCAGCTGCCAATAAGGCTTGTGACAAAGAATTGAAGAGTGAGAGACATGAACTACTAGTATGGTAGATAAAACTTTTGTGGGAAAGGGAAAAGGTTGAGGCAGTCCCAGTTGTCAGGGCACTTGGTACTGTGAGCAGCTGAACTGAAAACTATTTCAAAAAGAAGTCAGGGACAACATCAGAGTGGGGCACTCACAAAAATCAACTATCTTTAGAACTGCTAGAATACTTGGAAAAGGGCTAGACAATTGAAGGTGCTACCTCAGTCCGCTGATTGTGGACAACTGACACCTGTATTATACCATCAGCAACAAGTGGAATAATAATAATAAAAATCCCTTCTATTGTAGGCACAAGGCCAGCAGTTTTGTGGGAAGAAGTCAGTCAATTACATCAACCCTAGTACTCAACTGGTACTTATTTTATCAACCCCAATGGAATTTGGACTCAGAATGTAAAGATGGACAAAACACTACTATGCATTTCATCCAATGAGCTAACGATTCTTCCAGCTCACTGTCATAATAATAATGATAATAATAATGAAATGCAGCAAAGCATTTTATCTGGTGTGCTAACGGTTTTGTCAGCTTGCCACCTTAATAATAATAATGGTTTCAAATTTTGGCACAAGACCAGCAATTTCAGGTGAGGGAGCAAGTTGATTGCATTGACCCTAGTCAAGTACTGGTACTTATTTTATCAACTCTGAAAGGATGAAAGGCAAAGTTGAACTTGGTGGAATTTGAACTCAGAACATACAGGCAAATGAAATGTCATTAAGCATTTTGCCTGCTGTGCTAACGATTCTACCATTTTGAATCCTTTCTATAGGCACAAGGTCTAAAGTTTTGCAGTTTAGTAGCACATAATGCGGAGATCAAATTAAGCAAGATAAGGGAGGAATTCAGTTTTGGAAGAGACACAGTTTATTTAATTATAATTTCTTAGACTAAGATTCTAAATTGTTCTGAAGATTTAAAATATTGTAGTTAATGTATCAGCTACATTAGACAGCTACCATTGTCATTTCTACTCTTTGTGTTTAGACTTTGACTTCTTCAGTTTTGTTGTCATAGAAGCTGCCTAGTACTGCTGCTCAAGTGTGCAAAAAGTTGTTCTGTAGCTCTCAAACTCAAAAGAGTAACTGCTGTAGAGATGTAAAACTGCCAGCTGTTGGCCAGAAATTACCAATTTATCTTAATAAGACTGTTTTCATAAAAATGACATCAGTCTGATCACATGACCATCACAGATCAGTTATTTTGATACTGTTTTCTACTAATCATTGGTCAGAGCAGAATTTTCCATTAAATAAAAAGGATCCAATGAACCATGTTCAAGTCGTCCACATTAGTAGCAAGATGGAGGTTTTACTGCTTTTGCTGCTGGCAAGGTTTCAGTATTTGTTAGCCAGTATCAGTTGGCAATGCTCCACTTCCTTCACTGGTCAAACAGACTCACCAATGTTCATCTATGAGACCAACTGGACAAACTACTTTAAACTCCACTTCAAAACAGCAGGAATATTAGCATGTTACGATGTTTCTAATATGATTTCAATTTTAAATTTTTGTCTCATAGCAGCAGCAGTGGATAATTTTCATTTTTGCACCATTACATGTTGTTATACTTTCTTCACTTCTATGAGGGGAAGTCAAAAGCTATTCCCACTTCTGCTATAACATATCTTTATTATTGTCACACTGCCTTCTGCACATGCGTGCGTATAGTTGGTAGTATTGTGGTCATGCGATTGAAGTTTGAGCCTGATCACACCATTTTTGTCTCTGGCTTTACAGTGTAAGCATGGCCGCTCCACTAGCAGTGTGCACCAAAGGCAAAGAGCAGTGATCCAATTTCTCAGGTTGGAAGGTGTGTCAAGTGCTGAAATTCATTGGAGGCTTTTAGCACAATACAGGGACAGTGCACTACCATGTAGAAGTGTGTATGAGTGGATCGAGGAGTTTAAAAGTGGTTGAACAAGCATGATGCATGAAGCAAGAGCAGGATACCCATCAACCTCCATCAATGACGAGAAGATTCAGCAAGCTCGAGAGATAGAACCATTACCATCTCTTGGATCACTGCTCATTGTTCTTTGGTGTACATTGCTAGTAAAGCAACCATGCTTACACTGTAACACCAGAAAGAAAAATAGTGCGATCAGGCTCAAACTTCAATCACATGATCACCATAGTTCCAACTATAAGCATGCATATGCAAAAGGCAGTGTAACAATAATAAAGATATGTTATGGCAAAAGTATGGATAATTTTTGACTTCCTCTTGTACTACACAATTTTAATGTCATTATCTTTGCAGTGGGTTTACTTTTGGTGAGACAGTTGGGATGTTGTGGTGTTATTACTGAACAGAGTTCTGAAATTATGTGGACCAAGTGTTTGATTGAGAAGATATGAGCTATCTGGTTAATATATCATCAAAACAGTATACAGGAGTAATGATCTACAATTGTTCAGGGAAAATAGTGCTCAATATGCAATTGTAAGCATTTGCAGTGTGTGGGTATCCTTTTATGTCTGCCTTCCATGATGGCAGGAGTTGGATGCTTTGAAAAGATACAAGTCAGAGGACCTTTTCTTGCTTTTGGAGTACTCTGTTAAATGTGATATTTATTTATTCATATTGTTTTAAGTTACTCATGCATTATCTAGTAGCTTCAAGATTTTGATGATATGATTGTTTATGTTTTAAAATGGCACTATAGGATTGGTGTCAGAGGCCAGATCTTGCAAGTTTGAATATAAAACAGGTTTCAGTTTCCACACGGTTTCTAAGTTGCATGCCCTTCCTAACATGATATATATATATATATCTGTTAAAATGGCTTATTGTTGAGTTTGATTATCTTTCTTTCCCTGATGAGAATATTACATTATTTTACACCATTTATTCCTTTGGAATAATACTAATATTGTCTTTGAAACATATGTCAGAAGTAAAAGAATTTGAATAATACCTGTATTTAACTCCATTTATTTATTTATACTATACAAACTACTGCACATTAACCCGGAGTTTCTGCCTTTGAACAGGTTGCTACATCCTTGTTACTTGCATGAATTTTTCTACCCCAGTAACTGTTTACTGAATTTTCCGTGTTAACTGTAAACAAAGCAAAAAATTCACTCATCCATTTATATATATATAATTTAGAGAAAAACCACTATTAAACAATTCAATAATGAAGAATGTAATTCATACCCTCTAGAAAATAAATATATCATAAAGACATTATTATAAAAATCAATGAAGTACAATGGTATAAAAATGACTATGCACGTTTCGTGGCTATATTTTCAAATAGATAACTAATAAAACCAATTTGATTAATAATCAAATCGACCTACAATTAAATCTATTCAAAAATATAGTCACTCGCCAGGTCTAAAATACAATATAAATAATGATAATAATAAAATCAATATATGTATTGTAACTTACAAAAAATATCAAATAAGTATATTAAAAATACTTGTTTTAACAAGAAATAAATAAATAATCGAAAAACATTTAACAATATTTCTTAAAATAAAATCATAACTTATCTTATCAAAGAAATGCTTTAAAACTAAAATCTAAATGTAATACATAGAACTTAGCGTTTATAAGAAATATATCGCATGAAAATATGGCGTAAATAAAAAACTATGGAATAATGAGATCATCATCATCATCGTCGTCATTTAACGTCCGCTTTCCATGCTAGCATGGGTTGGACAATTTAACTGAGGACTGGCAAGTCAGCAGGCTGCACCAAGCTCCAATCTGATCTAGCAGAGTTTCTACAGCTGGATGCCCTTCCGAACGCCAACCACTCAGAGAGTGTAGTGGGTGTTTTTACGTGTACTGGCAATGGTTATGCTCAAAAAGGTGTTTTTACGTGCCACCTGCACGGGAGCCAGTCCAGCGGCACTGGCAACAACCTCGCTCGAATGATTTTCTAAACATGCCACCAGCACAAGTGCTAGAAGGCGACGCTGGTAACGATTCCACTCAAATGGTGCTATTTACGGGCCACTAGCACAGAAGCCAGACAGCTGTACTGGCAATGAACACGCTCGGACAGTGCTGTTAGTGCTCCACTGGCACAGGTACCAGTCATCGAGTAGGGTTCAATTATGATTTCAATTTCACTTGCCCCAACAGGTCTTCACAAGTAGAGTTTGGTGTCCAATGATGGAGAGGTTGGCATGGGTGCCAGTTGTCGGATTCGGTTCGATTTCAATGTATTTAAACTGTTAAGATGACAATGTATTTTAGATGTGAGAATAAGAAAAATATTAACTGTAGTGTATCATTTACTTAAAAATTCTAAAGTCTAAATAACTTAAATCTAAAATACGTAAAATACATTATATATAATATACAAAAATGAAGCTAAGTTACAATAATTTAATCTATTTTCATTAATTAATTAATTCATTTATTTCTTTATTTTATAAACATCTTAGTTTAATCTTATTCTAAATATGTAATACATCCTCTATAATCTCGTGCTAATTTATACACATTCTACTACTACAAATCATAACTACAATAATTAGTAACTTAAAATAGGGTTTATATAAATACATAAATTAGCTAAACTTATTATATAAATAATTTAACTTATGTCTGCATTTAATTTTTCGTTCATCTAGGGAATTAATCAATCTTTTATTATCAGTTAATAATATCTCCTTAAATTCATTAGTACATAATAAACAAAAAGCACTACCTATTCGATAAGATTTAGCCTTACAAACTATCTCCCAATTTAAATTGTACATAATATTTTTAGATTTTAATTCCCATATATATTTACTAAGGCCAGTAGAATTAATTAAATTT
>NC_068990.1:54304013-54304700 GCF_001194135.2 Octopus bimaculoides
TCTCTATATGTACAATTAATTATGTTCTGGTCTGTATTATTATTATTGGAATAATTACTTGATTTGTTTTCATAAAACTTATTCAGCTTAAATTTATTAAAAGAAGAAATAATATTACCAACATTATTAGTAGGAGAGTAACCAACTCCAAAATTATCACTAGAAAAAATGTTATATTTTTTATTATCTCTAAGGAATGCCTCAATTATATTTAAAATTTCTTTAATAATGTTTGTTTAAACTTGAACTCCATAAAGAATAATGAACCAAATTTTGTTCTTATTATTTATATTATTACATTTATTTTTTGTATTATAAAATATATTATTATCAATAAAAGAATTAAATTTAATCTTACTTTGGTAAGCCTGAGGCTAACGCAGAAGATGCTTGCCCAGACAAAACTATGTGGTAGGGAAGCATGCATGTTGCATGGGTGGGTGGATGAATAACATTATCAAGTGGTAATAATAGTGTGAAGTACTTGTTCTATGCTAGAGAATAAGAATATTATGGGTAATCTATTCAACATAGTCAATAATGCTTCACTGAATGTGAAGGTCATTGTTTAGGAAGTTTAAGGAGAGTCAATAAAATTATGGAAGTTGGTAACAGAGCCATATCAATATCAGTTCTTTGAAATATATAACAAAGTAAAGTTGTAAGATATATATATATATATATATA
>NC_068990.1:54304928-54318052 GCF_001194135.2 Octopus bimaculoides
TATATATATATAAAATGCCACACATAACAATAATACAAAAAATAAGTTGTTCTAAGTAATAAACTGGTGCTGAATTCAGAGTACAAGACTCAATACTGCTTTACAGGAAAAAAAAGTTGAAATCAATGATTCTCAATATCATAGTTCATCAATAATAATTGATACCACGAAAGATATTTGTATCCTCCTCAAGTGTTAGATAAAAGATGAAAAAATCTATAAGGATTGGCAGTGTCCTTTTCATTAGAGAAATAAAGACATTTTTGTTTTTCATTGATGCTTTCCTAGTCTCTCTCCCCACCTCTCTCTCTAAGTGTCTGTGAGTCTATAAACTTCCAGAATTAGAATGAAAAAAATAACTATAGTATTCCTGTAACAGTTTCTTCTTCAATGAACAAGCCTTTCTACAGTAGAAATATTTTAGTAAGAAGTCACTTGTGTAAGTTTTAAAATAGAGTATAAACAGCATAATTTATTCTTTATAAAGAACAAACAATTACTATCTTGTATTTGTTGATGAAGAGAAGAAATTCAACAGGTTTTTTTAACAGGGAAATGAAAAAACCACATGTAAAAATCATAAACGAGAAAGCTATAATTAAACTTTGTAATTAAAAATTAGTTCTAAGTTCAGAAAACTTTAATATAGGTGAGTTTCTATGAAAGCTTAATCTTTGACTAACTGTTCTGTTTCCATCCTCACTGGTTTAAATGTAGCTACATTCAAATTTGGAAAGGAAGGCTTCAGTTATAAGTGAGCAGCTGAGTTGGAGATAATAACTGGCAAATGGCAAATAAGCTTTAAAGAAACGGCCTTGTTTGATGTAATTGGTAACTCTTGATCATGTAAGTCAGTACAAAACAATATAGTAAAAAGAAAAAGCATGAAATAAGGAAATAGGATTTTATGTATACTAGCTGCCCTATCAAGACTCAAGGAATGAAAGTTTTTGCTTTCTGAGACTAAACCTTTTTCACTGAAGTCTTCACATTTCATATTGATACTGAACAATATCAATCATAATAATGGTATTGGATTTCCATTAAAAAGAGATAAGTAGCAGTAGTCATGGTAAACTTAAGGCATCACACTTAGATGTGAACATGTAGACATCTTGATGTACAGATGTCATTTGTAAAGGACCAGTATCTGTATGATGAGTAGATTTGTATAGTATGTGTGTAAGTGTATAAAATGTGTGTGTTCTTATACAGTGTATGTATATGTAGAGTATGAGAGTTTGTATAGAGTATGTGTGTGAATATGTATTCAAGAAGACCTATCTGCCACAGCAGAATTGATACCGATGCTGATGCCACATAGAAAGTACTTGTGCTGTTGCCACATAGAAAGCACCGGTATTGGTGCCACATAAAAGCACCTCCAACACTCTGTAAAGTAGTTGGCATTAGGAAGGGCATCCAGCCATAGAAACTACACCATTGAAACTAAACTAGAACAGACAATGGAGCCTGGTGTGGCCCCTGGCCTTACCAGCTCCAGTCAAACCATCCAACCCATGCCAGCATGGAAAATGGACATTAAATGATGATGGTGTGTGTATATGTGTATACATGTATAATATATATGTATACACATCTTGTTCAGTTAGTGTTTAGTGCCCCATACCACATGCAACAGCAAGTTTATGTTGGTCCACAGTTGTAGTTACCTAAATAATTGAAGATAGGGAATTATGAAACAAGTTAGGTTGACTGAACAAATAAGAAAGAAAGACACAAGTTGAGTGAGAAGTGGAAGAAAGATCAGATGTAGAATTAACAGTACAGTCTGTTAGTTTGAAATGAGTCACCTGAACTGGAGATCTTTATAATCAGTAAGGTGTGGGAGTGGAGTGGAGGAGACTGCAAGAATATAAACGGATATCAGTTGAATAACTGAAAATAAAGGATTAATAAAGTGAAGTCAGTGGTTTAACAGCTCCAACTTTAGATGAGTCAACAGTATAAAATTGGAGAGTTCAAAATTTGGTAACAGAAGTTTCAATTCAATGAGAAAAAAAAAAAAAAATTTAAACAAAACAAACGAGAAAAAAAAATGAAAGAAAAATTTTAAGTATCCATACAAATTATTCATTAAGAAAATTCTACTCTCATTATTATTATTATTATTATTCCCTGAGAATATATGCTTGAAATTGCAAAGAGCAAATCAGACATCAAATAATGTTTTCCGCAGACAAAACTCCATTGATTCTAGCATCTAATGTTTCCATAGCTGCATTAATGCTATGGAATGTAAAGTAATGACTCAGCAGACAAGAGGACAGAGTTCCATTATTGAAGTGAAGTATGCTTCCATATAACAACAACTAGTTGGCCTGCCTGGCTGCTTGCAAACTGGATGGATACCAGCATAATGCTGCTAACCCATGGTAACAGTGAGGTTGTCAAAGTGATTTCAGAATCTGGAGCCTATCAAAACATTCATCATCATCATCATCATGGCTACAATAGTACTTTGTCATTGATATCTAATATTAATATAAGCAGGATTTTAAAATTATCAAATAAAGATGAACCATATAAAAATCTTGTTTATATTCGATAATTAAAATTTGAAAACTATTAATTTTTCTAACTATATTTTTCATCTAAAATCATTTAACCATATGTTTGGAATCCTAAGATTCCTAGAAGGAAATGAAAGTAGTGACATTCATGTCTTTTCTGAAGCTGCATAAATAAAATGAAATAATTCCATTATCATCATCATTCAATGTCCATTTTCCACGTTGGCATGAGTGGAATGGTTTGTCAAGATCCAACAAGTGAAAGGACTGCATCAAGCTTGTGTCAGCTTTAGCATGGTTTCTGCTGATGGATGCACTTCCTAACAGTGTGTCACATGAAAAGCACCCAGTGTGTATTGGGTGAGACCAGCACCAGTGAGGTTGCAATGAAATTTATTAGGCAAGAAAAAAAAAGCTTCCTTAGCTGAGAGGAGTGTATTTGAGAGGTGGGGAGGTGACATTCTGAGGGCGGGACAAACACAGGTGTTTTTCTATAGAGATGATACATGGCTGTGAACTCTAGAATAGATATTCTATACAAATTGACGAGGAGAATGAAAAGTAGTGTCATCTCTCTTCAGTTCTTTTGAGTGGGTATAATGTAAAGCTATTATTATTTAGAGAATTAAGCATCAATGGAACTAACCCTAGAGGGATGAAAAGCAAATCAGGTGAAGTGCAAAGTATATGTATAAAACTTACTGTGGTATTTAACTTATTGTCTGCCATGTCTACCAACTGCTGCAGATGAAATTTATCAATAACTTAGAATAGTAGGGCATTTAACCCTTTTCAAATGGAAATTAAATCTTTTTGATACCATCATACTTGAGAACTCCCCTGGATCTGAGACCAACATCTCGTTCTAAAGTGATCTAATTTAAAACCTCCCATCAAAATTACATGTTAATTTGTTTCAAATACCAACTTAATAATGATAATGTTTATTTTACTAAATTTTTCATTATCTTCAAAATTAATTGAAACAATGTATTTCAACAGTAATATGGTAACAAAATTTATTATCAGGCCATGCTTTTTTTTTTCCTTGGTTGCTAAAGACACATTCCTTTTTTTTTTCTTGGTTGCTAAAGACACATTCCTGGAAGGACTGTGTCTTTAAACTGGAAAAAAGACACCACAAAATACATTTTTACTAATATAACTCGGTATTTCTACTATTTCATTCACCATGCCCACTAACATAGCTTGGTGTACTACTGTTTCATTTACCATTTCCACTAATGGTGATAATCAATATTAAAAGAAAATCGAAGAGTTCAATACACAAAAATGAAATCACTAAGAAATATTTTCAATTTATTTTTTCAAATCTGAGTTTAATCTTCATTTAAGAAAAAGTTTTTTTTAAATAAGATGATGTCGAAATAATGAAAGGGTGAGATATTGAGAGCGTAATCTGAAGTTAAAGGTATCTAATTGAAAACACCACAGGAAATTACCTAACCCAGGCCTTCTAGCAATGAAACTGTTTTATATGATTTTATTTCATTGTTCCTATCTTCTAATGATTAGAAAAATTCAATAAGCATTGCTTTAATAACAACGCATTAAGAGTAACAGATGGAGAATGGAGCAGCAACAAGAGAAGAAGGAAGATTTTGATATGGGTGAGAGACAGGTCAGGAATACTATGTTAAACAGTATTTTATTCACACAAAAATCAAAAATAAAGTTTGTTTATTTGAAAAAAAATGTCTTATTATTTTTTGCATAATAGTCATACTTTGTGTAAACAGGAAAAATGATTGTCAGTCTACTGTTGCTTCATCATCATCATCATTTAACGTCCGCTTCCATGCTAGCATGGGTTGGACAATTTGACTGAGGACTGGTGAGCCAGATGGCTACACCAGGCTCCAATCTGATTTGGCAGAGTTTCTACGACTGGATATGCATAAATTATCATAATTTTCATAATTTCTAATTTTGGCTGTTGCGGTGGAGAATTTTTTTATTTTTTATTTTTTGCTAGACAGAAATAGTAAAAACTGGTAAAATAGTAAAAGGACTGGGAATATGGGCTCCTCAAGGAAACAAATATTCAGTAATATTGTAAACCTAAATCTGCTTCAGAGATACAGCGGTGTTACTTATCCAATAAATGCTTTTTCTCTCTGCAACATTTTAAAACCTTTAAGTCTTGTTAGTTCTCACACAAATGGCTAATTCAGAACCTCTGTTTTTAGGCCACACCTATTCAATAATGTTTTCAAAATGGCCAGATGTTTCTTTGTTCTGTCCAAAGTACATAAGTATTTTTTTGTTGTGGAGGGGAAATCTGTTGCAGAAAAAGTGTGAAGTCCTAGTGTAAACAGTCTGTAGTCTTGAGCAGATACGTTGTGTGGATAGAGAATGTCCAAAATGTGGAGTCACTGAGCCAGTAGATGAAGTGTTTGCTGAACCTAATGAAGATTCCATGGTAGCTTACTATCCAATCATGACAGGCAATCCACAACGAACACCAAGTTTGGACACGGACCACATGGAATTTCCCTGTGTCTGTGGAAGGAAGTTCTCGACTATGCAAGGTATGAAGATCCACAGGACAAAAAAGGGATGCATGAATACTCACATGTGTGAACAGTAGCACTCTGCTTCAGCGGATAAGACGTTGGAAGACCAAGGCCAAGAAGAAAACCAAAGTGCCATGGACATTCATGCTCTCACTTCAGATGAGGAGATAGTGCAAGTCCTCGATGCCAAGCATGAGAAGCTAAGCCTACCACCGGCTAATGCCAAAGATCAATGGGAGGAGCTAGACAAACAACTTGTCACAAAACTTGACGCCTTGATAGGGAAAAGTACTCTGGAACACAAACTAGCCACATATGGAGACATAGTGTACGCAACCTGCAGAGACATCCTTGGGGTAAAAAAGCCAAAAGAGAAGAAGCCACTTCAGAAATCCAGATGACAGGACATGATGGAGGACATTAGGATTCAGAGGACTAACCTACAGAAACAACTAAAGATTACCTCTGATACTGAGTAGCATGGCCTACATGAACTCTGGCAAGACTTGAAAACCAAATATAGTGCCCTTAGTAAAGTGGAAACTGTGAGGAAAAAGATTAAGTGGAAAAAGACGCATAACCGCTTCTTCAAAGGCCCGTTCCGATTCGCTAGGATGCTGTTTGAGCAGCCAAAGTCTGGAACACTGACTGTTGATAAAGACGTGCTTGAACAGCACCTTAAAGAAACACACTCACAGCCCCAGAAAGACACCCCGCTTAACATCGTCCCAGGCCTAGTTGAACCTGGCAGACCAACAACAGCATTCAACAACAAGCCACCCACGTTGAAGGAGATGAGGAAGGTGGCTGAGAAAGCCAGAACCAAGTCCATGCTGGGGCCAAACAGAATATCGTACCTTCTGTACAAGAAATGCCCCAAAGTCCTGGCATGGCTCCAAAGAATGTTATGGTCAGCCTGGAGGAACAAGAAGGTCAGTGCCTAATGGATGATGGCTGACGGTGTCTACATCCCCAAAGAACAGAACTCAAGCACCATCAACCAGTTCAGACCCATCTCACTCCTGAACGTTGAAGAGAAGATGTTCTTCTCTGTCATGGCTGCCAGACTGATCAGCTACCTGCTGGAAAACAACTATCTGGATGTCTGTCCAGAAGGGAGGCATATCGGGAATACCCTAGAACACACCGTGATGATTTGAGATGCAATCCAGAAAGCCAAGGCAGGAAAGAAAGACCTTGACGTCATATGGCTTGACCTTGCCAACACATATGGATCGGTGCCACACGATATGATCCAGATGTCTCTCCAAGCATACCACATGCTGCCCAACACCCAAGAAATGTTGAAAAGCTACTTTAATGGATTCTTGATGCGGTTCTCAACAAAGGAGTACACAACCAGCTGGATAGACCTGGATGTTGGCATCGCCATGGGATGTGCCATCTCTCCCACCCTGTTCGTGCTGGTAATGTAAGTCCTACTGAAGGCAGCTTCTGGTGGTGCCAAACCGGCAGACCTCAACAATGGCTACCGGACACCTCCCCTGAAAGCCTTCATGGACGATACTACCCTCATCTCAACAAAGGAGAAAAACACCCGCAAAATCCTGGAGAGACTACACAAGGTGGCTGCTGCAGCCAGGATGCTGTTCAAACCAAAGAAGTCGAGAAGCCTATCCCTGTGCAAGGGAAAAGTGAATGAGTCAGTGACCTTCAGTGTTGTGGACCAAGTCATCCCAACAGTTTCCGAGGAACCAGTCAAAAGCCTGGGAAGATGGTATGACTCTTCCCTGAAAGACACACACCGAGGAAAAGAGACCATTAAAATGACTGAGGAAGGCCTTGAGACCATTGACTCGTGCAGCCTTCCTGACAAATACAAGGTCTGGTGCCTGCAGTTCATGCTTATCCCCAAACTCCTCTGGCCACTGTTGATATATGACATTTGCTTGAGCTCGGTGGAAACCATGGAAGCAAAAATCAACAAGTATACAAGGAAATGGCTTATCGTCCCACCCAGTCTCACAGATGTCACGCTCTACTGCCACCAGGCAAAGCTGAAACTTCCTTTGAAGTCAATCCTGGAAGATTATAAGGCAGGGAAAGCCAGACTCCTCAGCATGCTTGAAGATTCAACAGACCTGATCGTGAGAGCTGTCCAATCCAAGCTGAAAACAGGCAAGAAGTGGAAGGTGAAGGAAGCTGTAGAGGTAGCTAAGGAGAGCCTAAGGATGAAAGAGATCATTGGGCACACTCAGACAAACAGACAAGGCCTAGGATCCTCTAAAATGGAATGGTGGTCCAAGACCAAAGGAAAAGCAAAGAGAAACTTGGTGATCCAAGAGATCAGGGGAGAGGAAGACAAAGGAAAGCTCTAGAAGGCAGTGCAACAAAGTCAGCAGGGACAATGGACAACATGGGCAAGTGCTCTTCAAAGAAGCTTGAACTGGAACGACCTGTGGCACATGGCTCCACTCAGGATCAACTTCATTCTTAGATCAGTGTATGACCTCCTACCCTCAAATGCCAACCTCGTAAAAGGGGGGAAATCAGAGGACCTCTCCTGTCCGCTCTGCAACGCAAGAGGAGTACGTTCTCAGCTCTTGCAAAGCAGCCCTCACTCAAGGGAGATACACTTGGAGGCACCACCAAGTGCTGAAAGAGTTTGCTGAAGCAATCAAATTCAATACGACCAAGAGCAAAGGATGATGCACAGAACCTGAGATGTGGTTTCATGTGACAGGAGGAAAGAAAACTTGGCCAACTACAAACATCCTATGTAGATCCTGCAGACAAGGCCTGCTGAATGAAGCAGGTGATTGGGAGTGTGCTGCAGATCTGCCAGAGTGGAACAACTACCCAGAGGTCATCAAGGAGACTGGCTCGAGACCTGACATAGTGCTCCACTCCCAGAATGCCAAGGAGATCCTCCTGATCGAACTCACTGTTCCTTACGAAACTAGGAATGAAGATGCCCATGTCTATAAGACAGAAAAGTACACTGACTTGGCCAGAGACCTGAGGGACGCTGGATTCAAAACCAAAGTCTCCACAGTTGAGGTTGGCATCAAGGGATTTGTAGGCTCATCTGCCTACAGCCTCATGAAACAGCTATTCATCTCTGGAAGAAGCAGGACTAGAACCTTGAGGGCCATGGGAGAAACGGCAGAGAAGGCCTCAAGTTGGATCTGGTCTAGGAAGAACAAAGGCCAACTTCATAAGGCTTAATTTGTCCTAATGCAAGCGAGTGTCAGATTGGCGTAGTCATGTAGGCCTGCACCTCTGGAGTTCGTGATCCTGGTTCGAATCCCACTGGGGCTGCGAGAAGAAAAAACCCTCACACCTGGGTCGTCCGAGTGCTCGCCAATGTACCCAGCTGGAAACAGGTACTTAGCCCTTCTCAGGGCCGCAGCACACATCACAGCAGTGCTAGAAAAAAGAGATAGTTCAAACTGTTCTTGTCAAAGCCCAGAGCCATTCTCAGGTCACTGTTGCTCATACTCTCCATAGAAAGTAAAACTTATTTTCCCGCTAACAGCATCTCCCAGTTGGTAAAGTGCTGTAAGTCTTTGTAACATTTTAAATGCCAACCACCTAACCCTGGTCTGCTGCCAAAAGGCACCCAGACCAGTTCACCTGTTTCTTTACCACTGTTATAGTTAGCATTGTTAAGGTCAAAATATTTCAGCAGGAGCATGAGCCTCAGTGTGTGTCTTGCACATCAACATCAACAGCGTATTGAACAACCACAAATTGGGTGTTGGCAGTAGATACATTCTTTGTAGCAGAACCTGACCCTTCCATAAGTGACAGATGACAACAACACAGACAAAAAAAAAATAAATAAAATAACACAAACAGAACTACAAAACATATTAAAGAAGAAATGTAGAGAAAAACCACTCCATGATCAATACCTTACATGGCTTGACAGAGAAGATGTGAGCCTGAGTAAAGACTAACAATGGCTGGGAACAATGTTTAGGGTGGGACATGGTAGGCATGAATGGAGGAGTATGCAGTATACTAGTCCAGAGGAGTATGTGACTTTATAGTAGTAATAAGAGACAGAAAAAACAGCATATTTGTAATGTAATAATAATGAATGTCATTGTCAATCATTTAGATGGATAGTTTCTTTGGGGTACAACCTAGAACATTTGTGTGAAAAGTACACTAGTTTGGGAGTGTCAGCATCTGATTAGAGCCCAAGTATATTCAGGCTTTGGGATACGATTATTTTCACAATGTAACATAGTTGCCACATGAGATCAGGTTTTCTTCATGAATGAAATCAAGTATCATTAAATTGAATATAAGCACAATGTTATATAATAAAGCAACTAACTTCATTATGAGCAATTCATAATTGCACTACTCTTTATGAATAAATTTTTGATGCTTAGTGATGAGTGGAGGCAGTATGGCACTAAACTGTTTGGCCCCTATGTGTTGGGCTGTTGAAAGGACCTATCCTCATTCATACACAACTGGTGTGTTTGTCTACAGAGGCAGTACAGGTCTGGCATGATTGGTCTGGGTTGCAGGTTTTTTTAAACTAAGCACAGTAAGAACTCACCAACCTAATGGCAATGATTTATAAAAAGATCCCTGTCTCTCCCAATATGGTGATCATTAAATATAAAAGAAAATTATAGCTAATACAATTGCTGCATGAACAATTTAGTTGTTTACACTTCAACACAATTTCTGAATACATGAAATAATACTAAACACTAACAAGCTTAAAACTAAAAAAATTCAACTTAACAGTGATACTAAATATTAACTGAATGTGAAACAGTTCTCTCCCTCTCTTTTTTCTTTCTTTCTCTCTCTCTCTCTCTCTCACACACACACACGCAATAAAGTTGTTCTTTTCTCTTTGAGATATGTATAAATATGGGAAATTTCAGACTACAGGAAACTAATTTCAAGAAGTTCTTGATGCATTTTGTTTCTTAAGTGAATCTAAAATCCTGTATTTAACATAAGTTGATTAAATATTTGTCTAAGATAATACAAAATATGTATTGTACTGGTATGGACACAGAATGTAAAAGAAATGACAGGCAAATGAATGTACATCAGAATAGGGGAAGTGGGTATTTGTAGAAATATCCGACCAAGACAGACTCTAAATGGTATGATTAGATTTAACCTGAGGATATTGGTTCTCAAGAATTCAATGATTTCTG
Organism: Octopus bimaculoides; assembly: GCF_001194135.2. Classification (NCBI taxonomy): domain Eukaryota; kingdom Metazoa; phylum Mollusca; class Cephalopoda; order Octopoda; family Octopodidae; genus Octopus; species Octopus bimaculoides. Next base: position 54,315,159 of record NC_068990.1, read on the forward strand.
GATAAAGATGCCCAGAGAAATAAATGCTTTATGCAGACCTGTATATTAATTCATGGCAGTACAGAAGAATGAAAATATTAATACGATTATGATGGCGAAGGGAAAGTAATCTTTTTTAATCTCGATTCTACTTCACTTCAGCAAAAGGAAATGATTAATAGAGACTGAGTCAAATGTAATAAAAGTGCACTGCCTTGAATGTTATCTATAAAAGAGGTTGAACTCATAACCTTTGACACATTAATTCAACTGTGACTCATTTTACAACAAATTAAATTAAGGCAGTTTGTGAACTCCATATAAATCAGCCAGTGAACCTCACTTGTCTATAATTTTAAAGCTGTCTATTTTATTTTAAAAGTAAAAACAAGAGATAATATTAGTTCCACTTTCTAAGACAAACAATATGCAAAATGGTAAATTAAATCTTTCTGTTTTTTTTTGTTTTTTTTACAGTATCAACATCTCATCATATACAAAAGTAATTACCCTAACAGCGCAATCTTGAGGCTGAACTTAGTGCAAGTCTTTTCCTGGGTTTTGGTAAGGTACCAGATCTGAAAGCTCACTTGAATGATAAGGAGAGAGAGGGTCATTCTCTTTCAGAATAAGTCTGGGATATTTCCCTTTTTAAAAAAAAAAGAACTTTTCAAATATCCACTGAACAAGTTTGTCCATACCTTGGATATGGATGGATTTAATAACACAGATTCTGACCAGTAACTAAATAATTTCTAAGAGAAATAAGAATAAAACATGAATGAAAGTCACAGTTTTGATTGGCAATTTTGAAACTTTCATTTAAAGAACTTTTGAGTAGCTGCAAAGCTGTTTCATCACATTTTAAAATTAGAAATGTCACAAAGATATACAAAAAGAAAAAAAAGAAGCTTTTTTTTAATATCTTTTTTCCTATACACTACAAGGTGTGAGTGTATTTAAAGAGATTATATATATATATATATATATATACACACATACAGAGAGAGAGAGAGAGAGAGAGAGAGAGAGAGAGAGAGAGAGAGAGAGAGAGAGAGAGGTGTATTCACTTTCATTTCCAAGTTACTAACGTTTTGTACAATAGAAAGATTCAGACAAGAATCCAAGATAAAGTAAAACATTTTCTTTTGAAGGTAGATTAAACAAACTATATATGGAAAATAATTCAATGAGAGAATAGATATTACAACGATTATTGAAGCAACAACACTGAGTAAGCCATGGTAAAATAGATAATATATTAAGACAGGCAAGCAAGAGAATCTCTGAAAGAAAATACAGTTCCAGATGAGTCATTGTGAAGTGACTCTAAGATAAAGAAGTTTTTCTCTTCTTTCAATGATTTACAGGGAAATAACAACCCCCTGCACACACACTACCTCAACCAACTGCTGCCAACCTTCAGCAAGCAAGCCAGCAACAATTCCTGACTCAGCAGTGGTTGGTTGGCAGGTAGGCTGGCTGGTAGATAGGTAGACTAATTCAAACCCATATAGTAAACTAGCAGTAAAGTAGACTGGGAGAGGCAGTGCAATGGGGCAAAGTACTGTCAGATAATACACACACATTTATGTGTGTATGTATGTGTGATAGGCAGAGCAAGTAGTTTATAAAATGTCAGACATGCAACTGGTCTGTCACCAATTTTCTTAAATGTAAACAGTCTGCTCCTCCACCCATTCTCCTACTATCTTAATAATGTGTAGGTGGAAGGAACTACCAAGTAAACAGAGTGAAGGGAGAGAGATTTAGGGAGTAACTGGTGGTTGTGGCCTAGTAGTAGTAGTTGTAGTAGCAGTAGTAACATTATCAATATCAATATATATACATACATATATATATATATATATATATATATATATAATTATAACTGTGATGATAATTCCTCCCTATTTCATATAAAGGGATTAATTGAAATGATGTATGGTTTGCAAAAAGTAGCATACAAATCTGCATCAAATGGGATCTTATCTTGTAAAAAAGAAAGGGACATTGGATAATATAATCCTAGATATATTGTGTTTGATTAAAAAGATGGGATAACTATGGCTGTAATGCCTTTCATTATGAGTCTGTTTTATCATAAGTAACTATGTCTAAACAGCCTCAATTTTTTTTCAAATGAGAGTCCACTTACCTATAACAGGTAAGAGAAGAACCTAATCAGGTGAGGAAGGTTACTATGACAGGTCAGATGCCGAAGAAGAAAAACTGATAAGAAAAATATGAGAGAGAGGAAAAAGAGGAGGATGAATATTGATTTATTCAGCTGTATCAATCAGTTAGGTAAACAACTAGTTTATTTACAGGTTGGTTCAATAAATATATAGTGGTGCATCTAATTCCAGTGCTCAACAAGGTTATGACTGAATGAAGAGAAACATTGATTTAGTTAACTAATTAATATAGTTACCTAATCACTCAACTTGTTCTAGTTATGGAGAGTAAATATAAAAAAGATGACCTAGTAGTAAAGCCTCCAAATAACCAAAAGTTGATCCAATAAAATTAAGGTAGTTAAAATAGGGGCTGTGCAATTAACATGGATCTCTCTTAACTAAACTTCATTTTAAAATTCTATGAAGGTCTTTTCTAAAATAAAATATATATATATAAACAATATAAATACCTTTTAACAAACACCAAACAAGATCGTGTTTTTTCAGTTTTAAAGTGTTCTTATTTGTTGCTCACTGCCATTGAAACTATACCAACCTGTACTCCTTGAAGTACAGACTAGCTTGTACTCGCTGAAGTAGACTAGCTCATACTCATTAAAGTAGACTAGCTTGCACTTGTCGAAGCAGACTAGCTCGTACTCGTCAAAGCAGACTAGCTCGTACTCGTCAAAGCAGACTAGCTCGTACTCGTCAAAGCAGACTAGCTCGTACTCG
>NC_068990.1:54319090-54325062 GCF_001194135.2 Octopus bimaculoides
CTAGCTCGTACTCGTCAAAGCAGACTAGCTCGTACTCGTCAAAGCAGACTAGCACGTACTCGTCAAAGCAGACTAGCACGTACTCGTCAAAGCAGACTAGCACGTACTCGTCAAAGCAGACTAGCACGTACTCGTCAAAGCAGACTAGCACGTACTCGTTAAAGCAGACTAGCACATACTCGTCAAAGCAGACTAGTTCATACTTGTTGAAGCAGATTAGCTCATACTTGTTGAGTACACTAGCCTATACTTATTGAAGTACACTAGCCCATACTTGTTGAAGTACACTAGCTCATACATGCTGAAGTACACTAGCTCATACTTGTTGAAGTACACTAGGCCCATACTCATTCAGTTAATGGATTTTTACTAAACCCTTTCAAGAAATCAATTAAACAATTTTAGATTAAATTGTTTCAACTGAGTTTGTTTAAGCAATTAGACAGAACTTCCTCTGGGTGTGTTAAAAATGTGAAAAAGCAAGAGAGATAATTACAATAAAATCAACTGAACTCTTGGAAAATATAGAAAATACAGTAACATATTTGTTGGTTTTTATCAGACCTCTTTGGTGAAGTGTATTCTTCTCAGTTGGCAGGATTAAGAGGTGATCAGTGTGTGTATGTATGTTGAGGAAAATTGCTCCATGGTAGTGTTCTGCATAAGTAACATATGGTGGGTGTCACCACATATGTAATATGATAAACTGATAAATTCAACTGAGGTTATCCAAGCAATTAGTAGGCAAAAACTTCCTCTAAGGTTGTTTAGTATCTAAAAACAAAATATACTGATTACCTGAACTTATTAGAATTATTACCATGTGTATCAGCTTAGATTTTGAACACACCTAGGGGGAGTTTCTGCCTCCAAACTGCTTAGATAATCACAATTGCTCAAAGTATTTCAACTGACTATATATTAAAACCTTACTATATTTAGTATAAGAGATGCCTGCTTGAGGTGTACCTTACTTCCCAATCATATAACATTGCCTTTAGAATTATCAGATTGTAAAGCTGGTCGTAAATAATCCTAACAAAGCACATTATCTGTTGCTAAAACTACAACAAAATAGAGCTAAGTATTAGAGATTCTACCACAAAACACTGCCCAACTAGAAAATGTTATGTTTAACATTTAATGAAACAGTGTAAGCATATAATTAGGTGGCCTTATCAACTAATTGGCCAATAGTTTTAATTAAAAGAGATAAGACAGACTCACAATCTCTGATTAGTATCTTTAAGATATATCAGGGTCATATCCCTAAGACAGTAGTCTCAAATTTTATCTCCTCAATTATAAGCCTGTTCTCTCATTTCTCCAGTTTACAACTTCCTGTACCAAATGACTTAAAGATTTAACTCTGTATAAAAATAAGTATGGGGTCATCAATCTTCTATGTACAAATTCAGAATTTAACCCTTTCCATTACCATATTTCTGTTGAAATGTACTGCCTTTGTTTAAACTAATTTCTAAAATAATGAAAAATTTACTAAAATAGCTGGCATTATTTAGCTGATGTTTACAACATGGCATCATGAATTCAGTACAGACACCATAAAAGACATCCAACAACCTTGCAAGAAAGCAAAACCAGAATAACACTAAATACAACCCCACCCCACCAGACATCACCTGTTTCACACATCCACCACCATCACTACCACATGGTGGACAATCCCCAACCATGTATCACACTCACACACATCAAAATACTTTTAAAAGGAAGGAGATAAGTTTGCAGTATTCAAATCTCCACCTCAATCACCAAGTACATACATTCAACAAAATAATTATAGATATTTCCAGGGAAACAAAAAGAAATACAACCCAATTACAGAACCCCAAATAACCAACCAGATTTAATCTAGGGGCAACCTGAAACAAAATAGACAACAGAAATAAAAAAAATTCAGCATCAAACAACCAAACAAGAAAATAAACAAAAACCACAAAACGCTCCCAGAAATCTGGCAAACATTGTATTCCAACTAGCCATGAAACAAACTCTAAAAATGATTTCTTCAAACAACTCTCAAAACCAGTCACCAAAATTTTACTTTCCACTTCTGTCAGATGCCTCATCCAAAAAAGCAATAAGGAAAAGTAAAAACTAGAAAGCTTTAGAGCTTAACAAAATGATAAATCTTGTCAAGCTCTAAACATTTACCTAAAGCATTAAGGACTTGAAGGAATCATTGCACTCTTCGTCTACACATTGCAAAATTCCCAAAATCTGTCAGCTGAATAGAATCAGAAAAATTTCATAACCAAGCAAACAGACCCATCTCATTCCTATGCAATCCCTCAATGACTTTAAAAGAGATTATCCTTGACATTACTAACCTACAATACACTCTCTTCTCCAAATCAAAATATGGATTTAGACCACTACACTCAACCATCACAAAGTATATCTGATGACATCAACAACAAAGGCACCTTCAACAGGTACCATTCCCACAACTATCAACATCAGCAAAGATGTTGATTCCATTCCACTTGCATACAAAATACTCAACACTTCCTAAACCAACACATCAAAAGATTGACTAAAATTACATCATGTGGGTTCACCCAGTTTAAATAGTACAATTCCAGAATTTACACATAATGGAAGTAAAATAAGAATAATGTTAAACCATCTAAATATGCAAAGAGCACAGTTTGTTGCCACAGCAAACTTCAATACTTACGCCACTATATGAGAAATCACCCCAGCCCAAATCTTCATGTACATGTCCTAAGCCCCAGAACTCTATACAAACACCCAGTGGCGGACTGGCTAGGTTGCCAGCTTGCCCAATGGCAAGTGGGCCTCTGCACCATTAGAATCCATATATGGGGGCCCATCCGCTCAAGTTTGAGAAATTTTTATTCACTCCTGGAAGTATACATTAAATATTTCAGCCTGAGTGTGTTTGTAGACAGTTGAAAAGAATACTTTTAACATAAAAAAAAAATAATTAAAACACGGAAATGCTAGCAGTAGCAATATACCCAAATTCTGTGTTGGAATACACATCACCAATACAAAAGAGAAAGGCAGAGCAACTGTTGTTTGACCAAGAGTGCACCTGCCTGCCTCAGTGGCCACCACCACTGCAGGGTAGGCTGGACAGCGGAAAGAGTGCAGCATTCCAAAATTTTAACACTGCACAGAAAACGATTCTACACAGAGTGGTCAGAGTGTGCAATATGGTCTTCAGTTGAGTGAGAGTAGCTGGTCAGTTGGAAATTGGATAACTGCTTGATCAGAGCTGAGCTAGGGTTACACAACAATTATCTTAAATCAGTGTTAATTACCTTGTCAAGTTATGTTCCTTTGATTCAGCCACTACTACAAATAGCTGAAGTGTAAGAGGGGAAACTTGCTATATAATATATATATATATATACACACACATATACATACATACATACATACATACATATATAGCTAATGTGAGTTTGTGTGTGTGTGTGGCATATGTTCATGCATGTATGCAAAGTGTTATATATACGCACAGACGTGTATGTGTGTGTTATATGTTAAGTATAAGAGGGTGTATAACCACATGGAAGTTATCAATTAGAAAACAACAGCCAGTCTTCATGCACAAACATCACTCTCCACAACTCTTTATTTACTCTTTCAGTAGAACAACACTAAACAATCTACCAGACATAAAACATGAAGTGGAGAGGAGGAGGAGGAGAAAGAAGAAGAAGCAATTATTTATAAATTACAGAAGAAGAAAAACAAGAGTTTAAAAACTGTTGAAGTGATAGCAGTCAGTTGACCTTTAGATAACATTAACAGTAATTTGTGAACTACTGTAGAAAAAGAGAGATGAGGGAGGGAGAGGCTTATAATGGCTCTAGGCAGACACATATTCCTGTCACTGGTCAGGAGAGTAAGCCAGCATTGTATTAGAAGAGAGGTGTAGATAACAAACACGTATAATACTCTTGACACACAAATGCAAAGGTTTCAAGCCCACAAGCAGTCCAGAACTTTTCTTTTACTAATGTCAGAAAATCCTAGCCTTAATAGAATCTAAAACTATGGAAAGCATTGTTTCAGCTTTTGACAGAAACCATATTTAAGGACGATTCTTTTCTTCATTCTTTTACTGGTTCCAGTCATTGACGTGAGGCCATGCTTGAGCACCAGTTTTTAATCAGTCATACTGATAACCAACAACAGTTTGGTATTTATTTTATCAATCTCTATCAAATGGCTAATTTATATTTTGATATAATTGATCACAATGCAATGTTTTTATAAGGTGAGTGTGTGGTAAGGTTGTGACTTATTAAGGAAGATAATTCATCTCATTTCTAAGTCAATTTTCTTTAGATGGTAATGGAGGGGGGAACCTCAAAGAAAAAAATTCACTCTTCATGCAAGAATTCCCTATAATTAATGTTACTAACTGAATTAAGTCTTCACATGCATTCATTATCAAGGTATTTCTAAATGTGTGTGTGTGTACATACACTTATTTGCATGTAACTGCATGCTAGTACAAGTATGTGGGTGAAGTATTAATAAAAAGGATCTGAACTGATCAAAAATAAGATTAAAAAAGAAAAGAAAGAAAACAAATTCAGCCTGTCTCCATTCATCCACTTGTCATGTAAACCTGTCTGAAGGCACACGTATATGCATAAAGAAACTAAAACAAATAATAATAAAAACAGACTTAGTTGTTTCCTAATGGAAAATGGTAATATTTGTGTTGAGTGAGAATCAATGAAATAACTTCCAAGTAATCAGTAACGGAATAGAACCATTATGGTACCAAGCCATGAGTAATATTGGAATCTGTCTTAATAAAAAATATATAAACAAGAACAGAAACATGCAGAATGCCTGACTTGGTGAATGGCCTACACAGTTATTCAGAACAAACATGCAAATATGCAAGAGAAACAACCAAAGCTACAAAGATCTGTCTACAGATTCTACCTGTGTTTTTCCCTTTTTCTTTTTGTTCCCAAACCCCACTCCACCCCCATCACTTGTCAATGTTTTTATGATTCACTTTTAAATAACAGTGTGGCCCATAAGATCTCTAGCTTTATAGCTCCATTCTTATTTCTGTTTCCACATTTGGAATCAATTTTAACTTGCCCAGTTACAACAGAAATATAAGAAATACAATTAAATGCAATAAAAAAAAAAACACTAAAAGAATCATTAACAAAAAAATTTTTTTTGGTTACTTTAGCATTAGCAGAGGAAAAACTATTTTGAATAAAACTTCTGTCTTACTCTTCAGGAAATATTCTCTCACCATAAGTAGTGAACTTGCTCAAACATAAATTTTTACACACACATACACACTTGCTCTCTCATCTCACCCCCACACAATCATTGTCTCTTTCTCCACCCAACCACCTTCTCTCTCTCTCTCTCTCTCACACACACACATACACAAAAAAAAACCCCAAAATAATGTAGGCTAAATCAAATGACTTTTTAGAATTTTCTAAATTCTACACTTGTTTCTACTGACACCAGAAACAATGTGGAGTAGCTACTTTCACTGAACCTACCTTACCCTATGAATTTGAATACCTACATACAAAAAAGTCCCAGTATAAACACAGAGAATGCAACACATTTAGATATAAAAGAATCCATAATTTTAAAGTAATGGTATTAAACTCCAAAGAGGAATCTTTCCCTGTGAAGTACACCTGTCTATTACATATAAGGTTTCCAAATGGGATCCACTTTCAACATCCAGGTAAACTAAAAGCAAGTGGAATTGTTAACAAAATTTATGAGTTTAGAGTTCAATACCAAACAGATTTGTCCAGTGATGAGGCACAGGTATGGCTGTGTGGTTAAGAAGCTTGGGTTCAGCCTCATCAAGCGATACTTTGGGCAAGTGCCTTCAACTATAGTCCAGGGCCATCTAAGTCCTTGTGAGCAGTTTTGGTAGACTGAAAGAAGCCCATTTCAAGATGTGT
>NC_068990.1:54325162-54325398 GCF_001194135.2 Octopus bimaculoides
ACCACATGGTTCCAGGTTCAGTCCCACAGCGTGGCACCTTGGGCAAATGTTTTCTACTATAGACAGAAACTGAAAGAAGCCTATCATTTTTGGGAACATAAACGCAACAACACCAGTTGTCAAACAGTGGTGGTGGGGGACAAACAAAGACACACACACATGTAGAAAATCATCATCATCATTGTTTAGCATGGAAAGCGGACGTTAAACAACAACGATGATGATGATGATGATGA
>NC_068990.1:54325408-54325761 GCF_001194135.2 Octopus bimaculoides
TATATATATATATATATATATATATATACATACACACACACACACAAAAACATACATACATATATATACACACACACAGACATACATAAACATAAGTAGCAGTGGAAAACAATTATAACTTTGATAGGTTTCAGTCAGTATAGGTCCAGGCCATGTTTAAATAAACTTTAGGTTAGTTCAAAAATGTTTGGGACATATTTCAACTTCTAAAGGAAATTTCACTGTAGTTTATCATGAAGGTAAAAATTCTCCATGGTAAAACTGCAGTGAAATTGACTTTAGAAGTTGTAATATGTCCTAAACATATTTGAACCAACCTAAAGTTTGTACACACACATATGAGTATATATATA
>NC_068990.1:54326354-54328854 GCF_001194135.2 Octopus bimaculoides
TATATATATATATATATATGGGTGTGTAAACAATAAACAGATGTATTAGTTTAATGCTTGGGAAGTGAAAAAGTCTTTTACGTTTTGAGCCTATGCTCTTTGACAGAAAGGGACACAGAAATAAACAGGGAGAGAAAATAGAAAAAGGTATAGTGGCTTGCAATCTATCATGGCGAATGCCAGACAGAAGGGTCACACAGGAGAGCTAGGAAGAATACCCAAATTGTGAAGTCAGTTATGTAATAACATGAAATTAGTTACCTGAAAGTAGCTCTGAAAAGCGCTTTAATGCATTTCCAGAGTATATAGAACATAGGACGAAATACTAATAGGATATGTATACTAAAATCGTGAAGCATGTTACGTAATAACAGGTTAATCAGAGAAGAGTTAATATCAATTCAAAATAAATAACTCTGGAAAGGGCTTTTGTGCGTTCCTAGAGAATATTACCCTCAGGGGTGCTAGTGTTGGTATATTCTTGAATAAGTCACTAACCAAAATAAGTGGATCTATTGTTTAGGAAAATACTATTTACTTGTTTAAGGGTTGTACTGAATAAATTGCAAAAATAACTCAAACAGTTCCAATACTAAAAAATAAGCATACTCAATTTTATTTTTACCAAAAAAATTTAGGAAAATGAATGGGTTATTTCCCTTGGTTTTTAAAATAGAATTAGATATATAAAAGGATCCCTTCCAAGGGCCCTATTATCAATTTTTTAAAACAGTCTGAGTATGCTGTAAGGTTTCCAGACATGAGTTCTACTCATATGTCAAGTTTCATCAAAATCAATAAAACGATGTAGGCGGAGGTAGCTAACAACTCCACAAACACACCTACAGACAGAATTTCCCACATATGTAGTAAATGTGTGTGTGTGTGTGTGTGTGTATACACATACATACACACACACAAATTTATATTAAATATATATTATAGTGTAACACTGGTATCCAGGTGGTGGATGCATAAAGTGAGTAACCTTTAATCAATAAAAAGTAAAAGAATTTTGTGTAAGTTGTTTTTAAAGGCTGAATGGATATTAAAACCTTTTAAAACCCAGCTGAATACCAAACAAAATTGTGAAAAAGCATTTTATTGCCTAGCAACTGCACTGCCATAATATGAAACTAAGTGAATCAGCCACTGAGTCACCACTGACTTGTCTGACTTGAATTAACAGCATAAAGATAGTAATCTAGGAATGAAACAGTTCAAAGAATGCCAGGTGATATTAGTAATATATATATATATATATATATATATATATACACACACACACACACACACACATATATATATATAAATAAAGACAAAAATAAATAAATATTATCAGTGTAGTTGCCACCTGTTGTCAACATTGAACAAGTTAAAGAATATTTAATACTTTTTCTTCTTTCTTTTCTATTTTCATAAACTTGTGGATGCCATCTGAGTAATTCTCCAAAAATACTATCATCATCTTAAAATCTGATTTTTCATGCTTGCATGGGTTCTACAACAACAGCAATCTTTAAATACCCAAGCAGTGTACCACCATCTAACTACATCTCACTGTCTTTAAACAACTACTTCAATGTATGTGTATGTCTCAGAATATTAAACAACTAATGATCTAAATATTACATCTGTTAATTTTCAATAATGAATGCAATGTAATTTACAGTGTCTCCTTTATACTCATACTGCTGCATAATGTGGATGCAATAGGATGCAACAGATCAAGATAGCAACTTGTCTGAATCAACCCACCACCACCACCACCACCACCACCAAAAAAAAAAAAAAACCTTGATAGTACTGTTAAACTGAGTGATGAATTAAGAACATTTCTCCACCACCAAATTATATTTTCAAATACAGAAATAAATTTATTAGAGGTATAGGGATGGCTGTGTGGCTAAAAAGTTTGCTTTGGAACCATGAGATTACACATTCAGTCCTACAACATGGTGCAGTAGGTTGGTGTCCTCTATTATTGCCATGAACTCATTAATACTGTATGAATGAAAATGGAAACTGGACGAAGCCAATTGCATAAATATGTGCATGTGTGTGTATGCAACTGAATGAGTATACCCCTTGCCTTGACATGCTTAGTGTAAACAAAGCCTCACTAGTCATGCATACATTATTTGCTTGTAGTCCACTGCAAAAGCATGGCCAAGCTTCTTGACGTGCGTGCATGTGTGTGTGTGTGTGTGTGTGTGTGTGTGTGTGTGAGAACACACATGCTACTGTAAACAATTACCGTCACCATTCATAGAAACAGTGTTGCTTGTTTGTAGTCCACTGTTTACAATACTTGGGAATTATTACCATGCTTGGAGACAGGTGAGGTTGATGTGAGGTTGATGTCAGGTTATATGTCAGCCATAAACAACTTCTGCTTTAATAAAATATTATCTGAACCATGGAAAAATAAATGTTAAAATGATGATGATCACAATGAAGAGGAAGAAGTCAACAACCCACTGATAGCAATAACATTGAA
>NC_068990.1:54330714-54340369 GCF_001194135.2 Octopus bimaculoides
ATATATATATATATATAGATAGATAGATAGATAGATAGATATGCATGTATGTATTGTGTGAGTGTTTCTTTGCAATGGACAGCAGAAAAGCTACCTACCCACTGTCTCCTTAAAGCTATGTGTATTCCTCATACCCACCTTTCTCTGTGTTTGTGTGTGTTGTGTCTATGTATTTACGAATGCAGCCTTGTGTGTATATGACAGCTATAGTAACGTTAGCATCCCATTCCCACTGCTGTTCTCGCCTTCACTGACAGATGTCACCCACTCTCTCTCTCTCTTTATTTGTGGCGATGATAGGCATTGCTCTCATATGACAGCTATAGTAATGTTATCACCCCATTACCATCGCTGTTCTTGCATTCATTGATAGAAGTCACCTTCTCTCTCAGACTTATAATTTTGCAGCTTTCTCATTTTATCATATAATTTGCCCAACACCCCTGGTGGGGGTGCACATTATAGATTTTTATTGAAATCCAAATAGCCTATTATTGAACTGGATGTTAGTGTCACATGTATGCAAAGTTTCAATGGTTTAGGCACTAAGCTGGTGACATATATATATATTCACAGTATACTACCAGTAAATGACAAGTATGAGTTGCTTCCATGTACTTTAAGTCAATACTAGTACCCAGTCGATCTTGGCACCCTACATGTTGATATACCTAGATTCTAACAAATCTTGCAATTGATATATGTGTGTATGTGTGTGTTCATTTTGAATATCTGTGAGAAATTGGATTTGGAATAGCCTCAGGCTGTTATCATACAACTGGTTCCTGTCAAATGGTCAACATGAGTGGAACCAACTAAGACAGTGTTTAGGGACTGGGACAGGTAAAAGAAAATAGCTTTTAAAGTTTAGTACTTGTCAAACAGGTGACAGGAGTGTATGGTCTGTTAGGAAATAGTGAACATTTCTAACTGTGTTTGAACCATCAAGTGCAATTTCCTATGAAGTGAGAGTTCCGTATAGAGAAAACATTCAAATTTACAATCAATTTGATGTGTAAAATTTCTCTTAGATATTCTTGAAAGTAATTTGAAGGTGAGAGAGAGAGAAGGGGAGTTGCAGAGATCAGAAATGTTAACATGAACTGGATGAAATCATGAAAACAGATGTTACAGAATTGGGATTGCTAATCTTTCTGACCAGCAGATCACAATATAACACACACACATCACACCACCATTATATCAAATTACTACAGCAAGAAATATGTAATAGAGTCAGAGATTTTTGGCAAAAACACAATATAATAAATTGTATGCCGTAGTTCAGTATATTGATAAAAGTTTACAGTTGAGCAAATATGCTCTAAATACAATATCCAAATAACACAGACACACATTATCACTTATTAATGTGTCTACAGCATTAGTTTTGTTTCAAAATCCACACTAATTGGAGGAAGATTATTTCTCCAACTAGATAACAATAATTAGATAAGTCAGTTAGATGAGCGAGGTCCAGGCAGCTTAGTGCAACACTGTTATAACCCACAACTCTAGCGTTTAGGCAACAAACAGAAATAGCTCTTTATGGCCAGTAGAAACAATAGTTAATACTAAATATAATCTCAATATATTACTGGTAAATAGAAGGCAGAATCCAGGCAAACCTTCAAACTACTCATAGGAGTCAGATACTAAAAAACGCTGGTTTCAATGACAAAATACAATTTAGCTTTCATTAATTTCTTAAGTAGGGAATGTTTTTAGCAGAGGCAAAAGTTTTGATTTGATTCTCAATACTATTTTATTAACTCAAACGGCAACATGAAAACAGTCTCAAGATGAAGCTTGGTATGAAAGATGTAGAATCAGTTTAACCAATTCCAATATATTACTGATGAACAAGAGGAAACTGACCCTTTAATACCAACCCACCCGAGACTGAACCTGGTCTCAAATGGGTTGATACCAAACTTCCTGTTTCAAAGTGATCCAAACTAAAACCTTTCATCAAAATTTAAGTTCCAAACACCAGTTTAATTATCACAGTTATTTTACAAAATTCTTTGTTGAAGACCTGTCAAGCCAAGTGAAATCATAGTTGTGGCCAATGCCAGTGTCATGTAACTGGCACCTGTGCTGGTGGCACGTAAAAAGCATCTTTTGAGAGTTGGGCCTCACAGAGGTAATGTGGCTGATGCCAATGCCGCGTAACTAGTACCTGTGCCAGCGGCATATAAAAAGCACCTTTCAAGCATTGGGCCTCATGGAGGCAATGACAAATGACTGAGATCATTGGCAATATGCTGTGCTTGAGTAGAAGACCCATCAAGCCAAGTGAAATCATAGTTGTGGCAGATACTGGTGTCATGTCAGTGGCACATAAAAACACCCATTACTCTCAGAGTAGTTGATGTTAGAAAGGGCATCCTGCTGTAGAAACCATGCCACATCAGTCTGGAGTTTGGTACAGCCCCTCAGCTTACTAGATCTGCTCAAACTGTCCAACTCATGCCAGCATGGACAATGGGCATTAAATGATGATGATGAATTAACACAGAAGCAATATATTCAATAACAAAATGGTTAAACTGGAACCAAAAGAATGGAAATTAAGTACTGCAAGAGATTCTGTCTGACATGATTCATCCAATACCATAGTGCTGCAAAATGTACTGCAATATTTACTGCATTCCATATTCTTAGCTTCAATTTAAAATTCCACCAGGATTTTAAGGAGCTGCTATGGCTGGTGGTTAAGAAGCTTCAGGCACTATGCCAATGACAAAATAAAAAAATGTCATTCAGGCTCTCAATTACAACAGTTATTCCATGTATATTATTGTGTCTAATATCTCTTTAACAACAGTCCTCCCTGTCATTAAAGAGATATCAGGCACAAATTATAGAGTCCCACACAAATAATGGCTGATTAGATATTATCAGCAGACCAAATTCTGACTGTCACAATACTAACACATCCTTTACACGCACACACACATTTTCTTTTTCTAATGCCAGCATTATTTATTATCCCAAATAAATTTTCTGTGAATGTCAGAACAATTTACTTACCAGGATAATTATTGAAGTGCTATGAAATGAAAGCTCAAGCTGACATTTACTGGAAAGCAAGCTGGCATTTAGCGCTTAAGAAATATGCTTCCAACTGGAAGAAAATAATTCTTCCATATTTTAATCTCTTTGAAAGATTTTCATATAAATTTGTTTATTTTGCTACAAGTATATTGATCTTCAGTAAGAACTTTAAAGATATCTGTTACATCTCTTTTAAGATTGTTGTACATAAGACATTCACAAAGACAAACTCTTAGAAATAGAGCATTTACTTTTCCTTCTATGTTGATGATAGGATAGATATTTATGAGCAGAAAAATATAAATATAACAACCAATACACATGAAATAGATGACACAAATAGTACATGTACACACACACACACTTTTTTGCATTCTCAATATCATCTCTTACTCTTATTTCTCTTCCTGTCTTCTCCTTTACACCTCATTCTACCAATGACAACCCCACTATTTATGCTTGTCTTCCACTATTTCCACCCCTATGTACTTTTGACCTCATTCTTGGCACTGTGCATCTCTCACACACAACTCATATTCCAACATCACCTGTACTTCCACCTATCATCTCCCTGTCCCAATCATATTTCCTCCATCTTTCCTCTTTCAAACTAGTGGTCATCATTGGTAACACCTCTACTCATGTTCACGGTTCACTGCATTCATCATTATCCTCATCTCTATCCATTCGTCAGTTTCCTTTCACACTCTTGCAAACTTACTTACCCATTCACTTGGCCCAGTTCTCTGGACCACTTATACTCCCTGTCTTGTATTCTGAGGGTATGTTTTCTCACCTCTTCAACATCTGCCTGTTTCCAACTAAGATAGCAAGGTATCTCCTCCACTGCAAGAAGTTTGTTTCTGTCCCTCTACTTTACTCTTTCAGCACTTGGCATAAAACTACCTCCTACAACTGAGGGCTCTTTTCTTGTAAGTTATTTGATGATGTCACTAGTCCTGGTGTCATTCTGTAAAGTGGTTAGCATTAGGAAGGGCATCCAGTCATAGACACCACGCAAAAGTAGATATTGAAGCTTGATGCAGCCCTCTGGCTTGTTAGTTCCTGTCAAACAATGCAATCTATTCCAGCATGAAAAAAAGACTTTAAAATGGTGATGATGTGACGAGGATGATATTTACATGTATATATACTCTTCACCTTCACCACCATATTTTTCTGTGATATCAGTCATCTCCTACATTCCTCTACTCCATTAACTCATATATCATTCGTCAACCTACCCTTATCCATTGTCAACCCTTCAACCCAACCTAATTTCTACAGTTGTCACCTCATCTCCCTTGCCTATCATTCTTCAACACTTGTTGCTCACTATATTCATCCTCTCACCTATTCTCCATCTTTAATCATCTCTTACTCTTCCATTCACTCTTGCAACTGCTACCCACCCACACTCTCTGTTACCACACACTTTCACTCACAGGATACCTTGGTAGATTACGCTGACACCACACTACTATTTTTTATCTTTTTCCAGTTCAATACTGGCTACTCCAACCCTCTACTTTATAATGTGAGCAGCCATGTAGCTCCTCTATAGCAAGCAGACATGGAAAAACAATGCAGTCCTTAGATGTGTTGGATCCTGTCAAACCATGCCAAAATAAAACAGATATTAAATGATGATATATATATATATATATATATATATATATATATATATATATATATACACATACATATATACACACACACACCCGTGTGTGTGTGTTTTGCAGCCTATGATGCTGGTTGGGGCAGGTCAGGCAAAAAAAAAAACAAAAAAAAAAATCACACACCAATATTTAATTCCCATTCCCTTGGTTCCAGTTAAAATCCTACAAGGAGCAGTTTACTCTTGTCATTTATCAGAAAATATATATATTTATTTATTCCTCAAATTATTTATAACATGCTAAAACAGTATGGTTTAGGATTAAATATCTGGACCAGCTGTTAAAAAAAAGTTCTTAAAATATTAAAGCCTATGTTCTTAAAATTCATGTCTGATAAATAAACAGTCACAGAAAATTAATACTAACTATATTTCACAATGAAAATCTAGAGTTTAAGCAACATTTTTAGCAGTCAGAAAATGTTCTGTACTGAACTTGATTTTTAGCCAATCTTGATAATGTGTATACAAAACATATGAATAAATCCAGTAGAACAGAATGTAGATTTTTGAAACTTGTCGCCAATAAAGTTTGCTTACTTTCATAGAATATATAAAAGCTAGCAGACTTTCTTGTATTGTACAAGCACAGCAATATAATAGTAAACCATATGAGGCAAGATGAATGTAAAGTGGAAACACTACACAAATTAGATTGGAGATAATATATTTCTGTATAGGAAGGTGGGTTGGTTGAATTGATAGAATATTGGGCAAAATAGGTTATGGTATTTAGTCAAAATTCCATTCTGAATTCAAATTCTATGTCCTGTTGTATACTCCATTTAGAATAGGTACACTGAAACCATGTGGTAAGAGGCAATTAAAAGGGTTGGTATCAGGAAAGGCATCTGCCCATAAGACACTTCCATCCAATCCACACTAGCAAGAGAAAACAGACATAAAAATTGATGATGATGATGACCGTCATCATCATCGTTTAACGTACACCTTCCATGCTAGCATGGGTTAGATGATTTGACTGAGGACTGGCAAACCAGATGGCTACACCAGACTCCAATCTGATTTGGCAGACTTTCTACAGCTGGATGCCTTTCCTAATGCCAACCACTCTGAGAGTGTAGTGGGTGCTTTTATGTGCTACCGGCACGAAGGCCAGTCAGGTGGTACTGGCAACGGCCATGCTCAAAATGGTGTATTTTACATGCCACCTGCACAGGAGTCAGCCCAGCAGCACTGGCACCGACCTCGCTTGAATGTCTTTTCACGTGCCACCGACACAAGTGCCAGTAAGGAGACACTGGTAACGATCACGCTCAAATGGTGCTATTTACGTGCCACTGGCATGGAAGCCAGACAGCTGCTTTGGCAACAATCACGCTCGGACGGTGCTCTTAGCGCTCCACTGGTACAAGTGCCATCATGATTTCAATTTCACTTGCCCCAACAGGTTTTTGCAAGCGGAGTTTAGTGTCCAATGAAGGAAAGGTAGACATAAATGGGCTGGCTACACCCCTGGCAGAGGCCTCGGATTATGATCCCATTTGGCTTGCTGGGTCTTCTCATGCACAGCATATTTTCAAAGGTCTCGGTCACAAGTCATTGCCTCGGTGAGGCCTCATGTTCGAAGGTCGTGCTTCACCACCTCATCCCAGGTCTTCCTGGGTCTACCTCTTCCACAAGTTCCCTCAACCGCTAGGGTGTGGCACTTTTTCACACAGCTATCCTTATCCATTCTCGCCACATGACCATACCAGCGCAATCGTCTCTCTTGCACACCACAACTGATGCTTCTTAGGTTCAACTTTTCTCTCAAGGTACTTACACTCTGTTGAGTATGCACACTGACATTACACATCCATCAGAGCATACTGGCTTCATTCCTTGTGAGCTTACGCATGTCCTCAGCAGTCACGGCCCATGTTTCACTGCCATGTAGCATGGCTGTTCGTACACATGCATCATACAGTCTGCCTTTTACTCTGAGTGAGAGGCCCTTTGTCACCAGCAGAGGTAAGAGCTCTCTGGACTTTGCCCAGGCTATTCTTATTCTAGCAGCTACACTTTCAGCGCACTCTCATCAATGTAAAACATAACCAAAACTATTGAAACTGTTAAAACTAGACTGGTATCCAGTGGCTTTGTAACTCTTAATATCAGCTGTGGTTTAATGTCATTGTTTTTACCAATTCCTGTGTAAGTTTAAGACCTCAAGTCATACACAGCCTCCATTTAACAACAACAAGGAAGGAAGCCACCAGTCTGTAACCAGATCTTTTGTTAATTTTCATTCTCTCCTTCCTCTTAAACATCTAATTACTGTAACTCTCTCATTCCTGAGGAATTGTTTTGTTGTTTTTTTTATAGCAGCAATTTTAAAAGAAATTAAAGATAGGCTTTTGTGATTTATTATCTAATGGAAGATATAACAAGAGATTTTAGTTCCCATTTCTAATGCTTCTCACCTATCAGCAATTTTCTCAATGCATATTCCAAAAGTAGGTTCAGAGAACTATGTAAAAATCAATTTGTTGCAGAGCTATACAATCCATCATGTCAGTCAATCCATCAAACCAAATTTACTCCAAAAATAAGTCTGTCAGAAACAAAAGGAAATGAAATGATTAACAACTCGTTAATTAGTCTGCAGAACAAATGGTGAAAGCCCTGATTACCTTGGATGCTAATCTAGTTATAATATATTATAATATATATATTATTATAAAGCTGCCAAGAATACATTCATATCATATGTGTGTGTGCACATGAATGTGTATGCGGCTGTATGGTAAGAAGCTTGCTTCCCAACCACATGGTTCTGAGTTCAGTCTTACTGCATGGCACCTTGGGCAAATGTCTTCTACTATAGCTTTGGGCCAACCAAAATTTTGTGAATGGATTTGGTAGACAAAAACTGAAAGAAGACTGTTGTGTGTGTGTGTGTGTGTGAGTGTGTGTGTATATATACGTATATATGTATATGTATATATATATATATATATATATATATATGTATGCATATATACATATATGTATATATACATATATGAATGTATATATATGTGTGTGTGTGTATATATATATATATATATGTATTATATGTGTGTGTGTGTGTGTGTGTATGTGTGTATATATGTGTGTGTATGTATGTATGTATGTGTTGTGTCTGTCTGTTCCTCCATCACTGCTTGACAACTGGTTTTAGTGTGTTTACGTCTCGGTAACTCAGCGGCTCAGCAAAAGATACCGACAGAATAAGTACTAGGCTATAAAAAATAACTCCTGGGTCAATTTGTTTGACTAAAACCCTTCATGGTGATGCTCCAGCATGGTCACAGTCAGATGATGAAAGGTTATTGCGAGACAGAGAGGCAGAAACAGGTGTCTTACTGTAGAGGAGGTACAAGGTTACCTAGTTGGAGAGAGAGAGATCAAGAATGAAGATAGAAACAAGTGCGCTGCCACAAAGGAAATACATCGTTACCCAAAGCAATGATACAGGGCCGTGAGGACAGGATTGGGGAGTAAAATGTGGACATAGTGTATGAAGGAGGAAATGTGAGAGGGAGTAGAGATGTAGATTGGTTTGTTGGGGTAGAGTGTGTGAAAAGTTTTCTTGTTACGTGTGGGTGGAACACACAGGTCAGGAGCTAGCAGATAGCAATGATACAGTGGGACAGGGCCAAGGAGGCAGGATTGGGGAGTGGGAGGGAAGCATAGTGCATAAAGTGGAAATGTGAGGAAGAGATGTAGAGATGTAGTTTGGTTTGGTTTGTTGTGGTAGAGTGTGTGAGAAGTTTTCTTGTTAAGTGTGGGTGGGACACCCAGCGCTTCTAGAACTCAGTTTCACTAATGTGGGTGGATCTTCTCAAGAACCTCATATCACCAGACATCTCCATTCATTGTCATTTCTTCTGGGAGGCCCAACATCCTGAGATCGATCTTTACCACCTACAACGACTTTGGTCTTTGCTAGGTTAACTTTATGTTGTTTGTCTTGTTTTCCATTCGTGTCTTTCATTGTTCAAAAAAATAATACATATTCCATGTACTCGTACTTCATATTTTTTTGTTGTACACATTTTGTGACGTCCAGGGCCAACATATGCATATATATACGCATAGATGAAAGTATGTACATATACGTATGTATATATGCATATATATATATATATACATATATATATATTCTTTATATTAGTACGATTGAATGCCATGCATCCTCTTCCAATTAACTTTAAGGCCCTTTGATTCCAGGTTTTGTTTCCATACCTCGAATTTCCTCTTCAATTCTGCAATAAGAGCAAGCTCATCAGCATATAACAGTTCCCATGGGCATCCAGTTTTGAATCTCTGTTATGGCCTGGAGGACTATACTGAATACAAGTAGGCTGAACACTGAGCCTTGGTGAAACCCTACTTGTATGCTAAATTCATCACTATATTCATAGCCGACTCTCACATTACTAACAGCACCACTGTACATGGGTTGTACAGCTCTAACAAACCACTCCTCTACTCCTAATTTCCTTAGAGACCACCATATAACAGAGCAGGGAACTCTGTCGAAAGTTTTCTCCAGGTCAACAAAGGCTAAGTACAATGGTTTACTTTTGGTCAAGAACTTTTCCTGCAGCTGTCTCACTAGGAAGATGACATCTGTGATACTCTTCCCAGGTACAAAACCAAACTGCATCTCATCTAGTTTAATTCTATTTCTAATCAATTAAGCTACAGGCTACAAATTCCTCTGTGATCGCCTGGAGGACTATGATAAATAGGAGGGGGCTGAGGACGGAACTTTGGTGGACCCCTACCTCTACCCGGAATTCATTACTGTACTCATTTCCAACCCTCACCTTACTGACAGCATCTCTGTACATGGCTCGCACAGCTCTCTCTAACCATTCTTCTATCCCAAGTTTCCTCATTGACCACCAGATAAGGGATCGGGGG
>NC_068990.1:54340592-54342380 GCF_001194135.2 Octopus bimaculoides
TATATATATATATATATATATGTATATCATATTTCAAACATTGTTTCAGACATAATAGAATAACCACAAAGCCAGAAACACCACAATGCTTCCTAGAGGCTGGAGTTACTGAAAATAACTTCACTATTTCATAGTTAATGAGCCAGAAGTAAGAAAAGCATTCAGCTTGATTTTGTTTTTTTAAATTGTGTCTGCATAAAAACATGCATATATAAAATACTTTAAAAAATTTACCTGAATAAAACTTTGGTCATTCACTTGGGACATATTTTTATGCTTGATTTTAGCAAGCAATTGTAAACTTGATAACAGCTGAATGAACATTTGCCTTTTTTAATCACTTTATGCCTCCAGTATAAAAAAAAAATGTTCCACCGATAACCATGGCTATAAGGTTACAATATTCACATCACAATCATATGTTTGCAACACCTTGGGTAAGTGTCTTGTATTCTTGTTCCAGACCAACCAATACCTTGTAGGTGAGTTTGGTTGGTTAGAAACTGTATGAAAGCCCATCACGCATCTAGAATCAAAACACTCCCAATCAACACTGTTGCATTTTTTAAATTTTTGACACACTTCCACACACAAAGTTCATTTTAAAAGACATTAGTGTATAATTTGAGGGAAATTTGGCTGCTGTTTCTAGTATGTTGAGTGATCTCCTAGAAGCATGTTTGTGTAACAACCCTTTGGTTGAAATTGACAAAAATGAGTACTAGGATGGATATTACTGAATAAAACACTTAAAGGCAGTGCTCCAGCATGACCACAATTTTAATGGCTAGTTTGAACACTCACAACAACTTCTCTCTCTTCCTTACCTAATTTTGCATAATCTCAAGAAGCATCAAATTTCAGCTGGTCTATGAAGGGGTGTGTGTGTGTGTGTGTGTGTGTATCATCATTATCATGATGCAGGCATGGATTGGATGGTTTGACTGGGCTGGTATGCTGGAAGGCTGCACCAGGCTCCAGTCTGATTTGGGATGGTTTTCTATGGCTGAATGCCCTTCCTAATGCCAACTACTTTCAGAGTGTAATGGGTGCTTTTACATGCCACCAGCACGCATGCCATTTGCATGACACAGGCTGCGCTTACATGCCACTGGCATGGGTGCCAATTTGCGTGACACTGGTATCTACTACTATGATTGCAATTTTGTTTGGCTTGTTGAGTCTTCTCAAGTACAACATAATGACAAAGGTCTTGGTCATTGCCTCCGTGAGACCCAACACTCAAAAGGAACTCAGGCACTTTGCCTCCATCAGGCCCAACATTCAAAAGATGTTCTTTATGTGCCACCAGCACGGGTGCACTTGGCTTGATGGGTCCTCTCAAGCACAGCACATTACCAAAGATCTTGGTCACCAGTCATTGCCTCTGTGAGGCTCAAAGTTCGAAGATCATGCTTCACTATCTTGTCCCATATCTTCATGGGTCTACCTCTACAACAGGTTCCCTCCAGTTAGAGATCGGCACTTCTTTACACAGCTGTACTTGTCCATACGTATCACATGACCATACCAGCACAGTTGTCTCTCTTGCACACCACATCTGATTCCTCTTATATCTAACTTTTCTCTCAAGATGCTTACACTTTGTCGAACATGCACACTGACACTGCACATCCAGCAAAGCATACTGGCTTCATTTCTTTCAAGCCTACGCATGTCTTCGGCTATCATAGCCCATGTTTCACTGCCATGCAGCATAGCTGTTCGCACACAGGCATCAAGCAATCTGCCTTTCACTCTGAGAGAGAGGCCCTTTGTTGCCAGTAG
>NC_068990.1:54342495-54346396 GCF_001194135.2 Octopus bimaculoides
TATATATATATGTTTATAGATCTGAACAATGGAGAGGTAATACTCTGTTTGTCTGCCAAGATCGTTTTTATTATTCTCTATTTGTTACATATGACATTTGAGAATTTTTTATCATATTAAAACTCAAAACTGACAATATGTTAAAAGTTTGAAAAAAAAAAAAAAAGATTGTCCACAAAACAAAAGCTGTCTGAGTAATCAATCCATTTTAATATAGTCATATGATTAATTGGTCAACACAAGCAAAATGATAGGGAAGCTTTGGCAAGCAACAGCAGAAATAGGAAATGAGTTAAACAGAAGAATATGGACGATGATAGTCATGTGATTACACATTTACAAATATAGTTGTTTGGATAGTATTTAGTTGAAGTAATCAGATAAATTAGTAATTATGAAACATGAGTCAATACAGCAACAGATAGATCTAAAAATGGTGACTCACCATTGTCACAGAACATTTCAAAGAATCAAATGAGTTTCCTCCTCCTTTCCTGTTGTTTTGGCATCACAAAAATAGTTTCATTACATCATTTTGGCAAAAAACTCAAATACACTGTATGTCTTGGACAATTCTTAATACAAAAGATGTTTTGCTTCATTTCAAAGTTCTCTTTTCCAAGTTTGCATGGATTGGACAGAATTTATCAAAGATTTTCTACAGCTGGATGCCCTTACTATCACCAGTCCTCATCTGTTTCCAAATAAAGCAACATTTTTTCCTGACCAGACATATTTTCACAGAAGATTGGAAACAAAGGAGACAATAATACACTCACAAACACACACACATGCAACAAGCTTCTTTCAGTTTTCATTAAACAAATCTTCTCACAAGGCTTTGGTCAGCTCAGGGCTATAATAGAAAACACTTGCTCAACGTGCCCCACAGTTTGATTGAATCCAAAACCATGTGCTTGGAAATGAAACTTCTTAACCATACAGTTGAAAATGGTTATCAAGTTCATTACTTGCTAATATCTTTTTTTCTTGACAGAGGGAGACAGTGAAGTTGAATATGAAGTGCAGTGATCGTATCCTTATATTCTAGAACAAAATCTTTTAATCAGGGCTGAACAATCAATAAACAAATTCTTCAACTCCATCTGACTTAAAATTAATGTTCCACTAAGTATTCTATAAGTAGACCAAACATATAGTTCTAATATTGATTGAAAGTACACAACATACATGACCAATGTGAAGCATAAGAGTACTTTTTACCATCCTGATCAGTAAAGTTTGGGTTTGAAGACCATAGTTATACTGTTGTAGATTTTTTAAAAACTAGTTATTAAAGAAGTTGCTAACTTAAGAGAAAACTTAGAATAAGAGGCTGTTTTACAAAAAGGGTATAAAGTAAAAAAAAAAATCAGGAACATCTTTGTTTAACCCTTTAGCATTTAAACCAGCCATATCCAGCCAAAATATTCTACCTGTTTTATATTCAAACCAGCTAGATCTGGCCTCTCATACAAATCCTACAACATCATTCTAAAAATAAATAGCTACCTCACCAAAATCCCAAAGCTACAAGATAATGCATGATTAATTCAAAACAATGTGAATGAATAAGCATTACATTCGACTAAGTTATCTGAATGTTAAAGGGTTAAAACATCTAAAGTAGATTGAAATTAGAACTAAAAGACTAAACATATTAAATCAACTAAACAAACGACCATTTTAAAAGAAATAAAACTCAGATACCCTAAAGAAACCATATTTTTTGAGATTAAAGCCTTGTTGGAATATTAAAGTGAAGTTAATGTAACATGGAATATTACATTAAATACAAAGGGTGAAAGGTAAAGTTGACATTGGCTAGGATTGATATCAGAATACAAGAAGTTGAAATATAAAATTGCAAGCTTGTTATCTTTAGATCCCCCTTAGCCTTTTAAAAACTGAAAGTAACTGTTTAAATCTCCTGGGATTATAGTCTTTAGTTGTTCCACTTTCCTCTGAACAAGTTAGTCCTATGAACAAAGTTTGAAACATAAACACTAATGAAAAAAAGTACAGAATTAAACACTACCATTTAGAATAAATACTAAGCCACCAACATCATCACATTTAATGCCCATTTTAGATGCTGTTTTCTAATAAGAGAAAGACTCAGAATCATGGAGCAGATTCTATTATGTTGGCATAAGGCCATAAATTTACAACAGGATATAGGCTGAGTGAATCAATCCCAGCATATGGTTGTTACTTATTTTATTTGAACCTATATGATTGGGTCTTCTTTTGTCAATTATCAGAAACAAATACTGTAAAGTACTTTGTCTGCTACCCTGACATCTTTGTCATTCCAACAACAAATGTATAAAAAGAGAAAATGACTAGAAATTACAAGTTCCAATAGTTGAATACATCAGTGATAGTAAATACTTTTGTACAGGTTTGTAATGCATTATGGAAGAGCAGTGAAAATGCACGACTGATAAACAAAAGTTTTTGTAGAGAAGACCTTTGAAAATTAGCAATAACTATGGATATGAAGGAGGAGAAAGACTGGTGGAAATAAACTGTTACGCAGACTTCAGTCAACTCACTGCAATTTAGAAATTCCAACATCCCTGAATTTGGTGCTCTTTCTACTCGTTTGCTTTCCAACCACATAGGTTTTGGCATCTTAGGCAAGTGTCTTCTACAAATCTCAGGGCTGACCAAGCCATGTATGTGAAATTGGTAGAGGGAAACTGAAAGAAGCTCATCATGTATATATACAATACACACACACACTTGTGTGTCAGGGGCAAAGGGTGACTAAGAAACAAGGGCATGCAGTCCACCACCCCATCCACTGAGGTTGGGAAGGAGATTTCTGAGTGTTCCACCCTCTCCCATTTTCCATGAAAAGTGTAGTATTATATGCTTTGAAGTATGGGGAGTCTGAAAATGAAAATAGTCCCTCCCCTACGATGCACCATTTTGAAGCAAATTGAAATGATATTGAAAATGAAGCTTTGGGGTTTTTTTTCTGATGAAAAAAAACTTTGACCAGGATCAAAAGTCTAACAGAAGAAATGACAGGTGATTATGTGCAGATCCTTCTGAAGTACCCAGAGTGATGCACATGAAATTTCCAGCAACTGTGAAGGTTTTAGGAAAGGTGAGTAGTGAAGGTCATGTGATGCCTTCCCACTTTTTTCCACAGGGTCTTAGAATTAATGCTGCTGGATACGTTAAGTTACTGGAAACTGTTACCAAGCCCTGGATTGATGAAGTATGTAATGGAAGGCCATGTGTGTTTCAACAAGACTCACCGCCTTCCCACGAAGCTCTAGTCACTCAAGAATGGTTGTCAGACAATCTTTACGATTATGTAATGCTCAATATGTGGCCTCCAAACTCGCTAGATTTGAACCCCATGGACTACTACGTGTGGAGTACTGTTGAAAGGGAGACTAATTGTCATCCTCATAATACCACAGCTTCGCTGAAGACCGCCATTGTCCAGGTGATGTCCAAAATGAATAAGGACCATATAGTGTCAGCATGCCAGCGGTTTTGGTCCTGCACTGAAGGAGTCATCGAAGCCGAAGGTGGTTTCATAGAATAATTTGCTTAAAAAGATCATTATCAAGACTAATTGCACAAATGTTTATTCAAATACATATTTATTTATGTTGAAATATAGTTGTTTTATTGCATACCAAAATTGTCCTCAAATACCCCTCGCACCCTGTACATATATATATAGGAGTGGCTGTGTGGTAAGTAGCTTGCTTACCAACCACATGGTTCCAGGTTCAGTCCCACTGCGTGGCACCTTGGGCAAGTGTCTTCTTGTGAGTGGATTTGGTCGACGGAAACTGAAAGAAGCCTGTCGTATATATATATATGTATGTATATATATGTATGTGTGTGTGTGTGTGTGTGTGTGTGTGTGTGT
>NC_068990.1:54346742-54349698 GCF_001194135.2 Octopus bimaculoides
CCACATCGCTTGACAACCGATGCCGGTGTGTTTACGTCTCAGTAACCTAGCGGTTCAGCAAAACAGACCGATAGAATAAGTACTAGGCTTACAAAGAATAAGTCCTGGGGTTGATTTGTTCGACTAAAGGCGGTGCTCCAGCATGGCCGCAGTCAAATGACTGAAACAAGTAAAAGAGTATATATATATATATATATACATACACACACACACATACATACATATATTAAAAATAAAAGTAAATATGACTACAATGAATGTAGTGAAATTATCAATAATCAATTACATATTACACAAAAATTATTTATCATGCAAAAATAGTAAGCCATGCAGTGCATGTATTGCATACATAGACCCTTTGCCCTTGATGTGTGTATGAAAAAGTGGATGTTAAAACTATGATGATGACTAATATGTTCAAACATATTAAGTAATAAACTGTTCTCAATTCATAAGCTCAAATGTCCACAAAATCTATAAACACATGTCAATGTTGCTATTATTATAATTATTACCATCTACATAATTTATTGAGATGTAAAAGATCCTGTTTTCTAATTGATTAGCACAATGATGTAATCTAGACACAAGGTAAAATGGTTTGATTGACTAAATATAAAAACTGAAAGCAGCCAAACGCACACACATACAAAAGCAAGTAAAATATTACTGAAGTTATCAGTAATTTATTATCTGATGGAAATGTCAACAACCAGGTATTATACAATAAAATCAATGACTGAGAAAACAAAAACAAAAAACAAACACACCAGAATAGAATCCCAAGGTATAACTATTTACATAGACATGAGACCATAGATGTTCTCGGAGTGGGAAGGTGTGATAGTCATGCCTTTCCCAAAAGGATTAGCAACATAACTGCCACCCATAAGACTATTAACATAATCATCCCCAATGTCCTAAGTTCAAATTCTTCTAGGGTCAAGTCATTCTCATCTTTCCAAGTTTGCTGATGGTCAAGTCATGTAAAGGGCTACTTGAACTGATTCTCTCACTTCCCTACGAATTTACCTTTGTAAGGAACCACTGTTATTTACAACTGTTTAAATCTTATGTTAAGGAGTGTTTTCATAGAAATCTAACAATGCTTGAACACGCTTGTCAAAAGTTTTCCACATAATTTAGCTACTGCAATTAATGACAATTTCTTGTTAGGAAAAAAGAAATGCTAAGTTGTGCTGTCAGTTTATATTCCATCAGCAGTGTCAACATTCCAAGGATACAGAATCCAGGTATATTAGAACAGAAATAAACAGGTAACGTATTGCTCAAATTGACTGAAAATTCATGTCAAGTTGGGGATTCCATACAATGTACGAGGTAGTATCAAAAGGGTCCCAGACTAGTTATATAAGACAGCGACCTTTGAGCCGCATTTTCATCTCAGAAGTCTGCAGGTGCTAAACCTGGTGAATAAGGTGAGTGCAGAAGCAATACCATGTTGTTTTTGGTGAGAAACTCATGAGTAAGGAGAGCTTGTTGAAGAATCCAATTCTTAGTGCTCCACAGATCCAGTCGATTTCGCCAAACGTCCTCTTCAGACGCTTCAAAATGTCGCAGTGGAACTCTTGATTGACAGTCTGGCCCTGGGGGTCAAATTCACAATGTACAATACCACATTTCTGGGGGCAATGCTCGTGGCAGGTCTTCCAGATTGCTCATCATCTTCCAAGGACGTTCTTCTGCTTTTGAAGTGCCTGTGCCACTCGAAACATTGCATATGACCCATTGCCTCAGTACCCTAAGCTTGCTGAAGCATGCTCAATGTCTCTGTAGCAGACTTCGTGAGTTTTATGCAAATTTCACGTGGGCCCTTTGACAAAATCGCAGACTACAGCATATGTGATCACAAAAAACACAAACTTCACAACTTGTGAAGTACACTCAGCAATATCACTTGGCACACTGCTTCACGAAGATCACTGCTAGCTCTCATTGCACATGCTACCATGTGCTGGCATCTGCTTGCATGCTACAGAAATAGTCCAAGAACATTTTGATATCACCTTGTAAAACATCAAATCTTTGCCCTTAGCTGAAATAAATGAGATCATTTCTAGAAAAGTCAATGTTCCTATTAACAACCACTTAATTAGCAATGCAAGTTTTTTTATCAACATGATGGAGTGGAGTACAGAGGTTTGCTAACACAATGCCTGTGACAAGACATGAGCTAGTCACCAAATTACTCAAGCACTGGTCATTTTGAAGTATCAATTTCACTGCATCTTGGAGCACAGAACATTAAGATCTCTGGTTGAAAGTACACCGAGTTTATTCCATCTGTTCTTCCTTTTTATGGGTCAGACAGAATTTGCTGCGGCAAGTTTTCCACAGGCAAACGCCCTTTTTATTGCCAACCTTCACCTGTTCCATTGCAAGATAGTGTCTCTCATGGCCAGATGTGTTTGTCACAGTCAAGTGGAAATGAACAACATTATCAAAATAGGTCCAAGATAAAATATCAATACAATTTATTTGTATATTCATATATATATATATAGATAGATACGCATATATCTACATATACACACACACACACACACACATATATATATATATATATATGTACACATATATATATACATATCTATATATATATATACATTCCTATATATATATATATATATATATATATATACAGGCATATATATAAACATACATGTATATATGATCATCATCGCTTAATATCCACTTTATATGCTGGCATGGTTTGGACAGTTTGACTGAGGACTGGTGAGCCACAGGCTGCACCAGCCTCAACCTGATCTGGCAAAGTTTCTACAGCTGGATGCCATTCCTAACGCCAAACACTCAGAGAGTGTAGTGGGTGCTTTTATGTGCCACCGGCACGAAGACCAGTCAGGCGGTTCTGGCAAAGACCACACTCAAAAAGGTGTTTTTACATGCTACCTGCACACCAGCCAATATATAT
>NC_068990.1:54356570-54360628 GCF_001194135.2 Octopus bimaculoides
TCTTTCATTTGTTTCAGTCATTCAACTGCCGCCATGCTGCAGCACTGCCTTTAATTGAAGACAGTGTGTGAGAGAAAATTGTGATGTCATAGGAAAGAAATGTGTCCACATGGATGATGATGCACTTGCATTTAATGATTCTGAAAAGGCTTGGAGATGCTACTATGAAAGACTGCTGAACATGGGAGGAGGAGAGTCTGCCAAATGTTGACCCACATGAGGGACCAGCTCCCCAAATCAGTAGTACCTTAGTAGATAAAGCAATTAAGGATATGAAGATAGGGAAATCCCCTGGCCCATCAGGAATCACCACTGAGATGCATAAAATATCTGGTGGTGTGGGTTATAGTCTAGTCACCCATATTCTAAGTCAGGTAATACATGAAGGAGTCATACCCAATGACTGGTGTAGCAGCACCATAGTCAACTGCTACAAAAGTAAAAGCGATGCCTTAGAAATAATTACAGAGGTATCAAATAGTTGGATCAGGTGATGAAAGTTATGGAGAGGGTTATAACCCAACTAATTAGGGAGAGAGTTAGTCTAGATGAGATGCAGCTTAATTTTATGCCATGGAGAACCACTGATGCTATATTTCAGGTAATGCAGCTGCAGGAGAAACACATAGCCAAAGATAAACCTCTGTACCTGGCTTTTGTTGACTTGGAGAAAGCCTTTGACAGGGTACTCTGATCCCTTATCTGGTGGTCAATGCAGAAAGGGATAGATGAGTGGTTGGTGAGAGCTGTACAAGCCATATACAGGGACACTGTCAGTAAGGTGAGGGTTGGCAATGAGTACAGCAAACAATTCAGGGTACCAGTAGGGGCTCAACAACGATTGCTCATCAGTTCCTTTTTCATCATAGTGCTCCGGGCAATAACAGAGGAATTTAAGACAGGCTGCCCCTGGGAGCTCCTCAGTGCTGATGACCTTGTTATTATAGCTGAATCACTGCCAGAACTAGATAAGTTTCAGGCATGGAAGCAAGGTCTAGAATTGAAGGGTCTTAGAGTTAACCTAGCAAAAACCAAAGCCTTAGTAAGTAGGAAGGCAGATAAATCACATATCCCTTCAGGAAGATGGCACTGCTTGATCTGTAGAAAAGGCATAGGTAGAAACTCCATAAGATGTACCTGGTGTAAGCTATGGACACATAAGAGGTGCAGCAATATCAAAGGATGGCTAACAGAGAAAATAGGTTTTGTGTGGAAAATGCACAGGTACAATAAACACAGAAAATGTAAAGAAAATAAACTCCATCAACTACCAGGGAGCTAAGCTAGAGGTTATAGATAGCTTCTGTTATCTAAGTGACCAAGTTAGTAGTGGAGGTGGATGCTCCAAGAGTGTAGCTGTGAGAATAAGAATAAGCTGGGCAAAGTTCAGAGAGCTCCTACCTCTGCTGACAACAAAGAGCCTCTTCTTCAGACTAAAAGGTAGATGGTGTGTGCAAACAGCTTTGGTACACAGCAGTGTAACATGGGCTGTGACAGCTGAGGACATGTGTAGGCATGAAAGAAATGAAACCAATATGCTTCGCTGGATGTGCAATGTCAGTGTGCATATATGACAGAGTGTAAGCATCTTGAGAGAAATGTTGGGCACAACAGGCATCAGATGTGGTGTGCAAGAGAGATGACTGCACTGGTATGGTCATGTGATGCACATGGACAAGGACAACTGTGTAAAGAAGTGCCTATCGCTAACTGTGGTAGAAGTAGACAGGAAGACATGGGACAAGGTAACGAAGCATAATCTTCAAACTTTGGGCTTCACAGAGTCAATGACTAGTGACCGAGACCTTTGGCAATACGTTGTGCTTGAGAAGACCTGTCAAGCCAAGTGAAATTGTAATCGTGGCTGATGCTGGTATCATGTAACTGGCACTTGTGCCAGCGGTACCTAAAAAGCACCTTTCAATCGTTGGACCTCATGGAGACAAGGTGATTGATGCTAGTGATGCATGAAAACCACCTTTTGAGTGTTGGGCCTCATGGAGGGAATGATGAATGAGCTAGACCTTTAGCATTATGCTGTGCTTGAGAAGAAGACCCATCAAGCAAAGTAAAATTGCAGTCATAGCAGATACTGGTGTCATGCAAATCGTACCCATGCCAGTAGCACGTAAAAACACTCATTACACTATCAGAGTGGTTGATGTTAAGAAGGGCATCCAATTATAGAAACCATGCCAAATCAGACTGGAGTCTGGTGCAGCCTTCCAGCTTGTCAGCAATGGTCAAACTGTCCAACCCATGCCAGCATGGACAACAGACGTTAAATGATGATGATATACACACACACAGAGTAATTTCTTACATACACACACATATACATACACACACATATGCATAACATGCATATATTGTGTGCATGTGTGTATATGCACACTCAGTGAAAATTAACAAAAGATACATAAAAATCTATGCACAATAAAACCACATAAATACAAGTATAGAACTGTACAGAAATTTATCTACACACACACACACCATATACATACAAAGATCTATACATACAGGCATATACAAACACACAAATTCACACACAGGTGTATAAATACATATGCTCATTCGCACAGGCTTTGCTTCCAAGGTTCTCAGATCATTCAGGCTTTTAAGAGGTTTTCAAATTACCTTGAGGTTCAAGTAGCTAATACCTCCTTACCTCACCACCTCCATATTCAAGTGTTACTCTCGACCTTAAATACACAATCAAAACAGACACGATGGTATGTACTAATGACACAAAGGAAGCTTTTCAGAACTCTTTACCTTAAGGACATCTCTGGGAGTTTTCTCTTGTTATAATAGCAATCAGACATTTGGGGGTTGACCATGAATAATTGTTTTATTTCTTATAAGTATGTTCAGACATCGAACACACATAAGCAGAATGCATAATAAAAGACAAATATTACTGAATAGAGAGAGGGGATACAAATGTGTGTCTATGTGTATATATCCATGCGTGTTTGCATGCATTTACAAGCATTTAGAGCCATATTTATTAATCAACTGTACACATTTTCACACATTGTACACATGCATGCATATGTTTATACTTATACAGATGTGTGTATATAATCATCATAACCATTAATTCCCACTTGTCCATGTGTAAGCATATGTGTGTATATAAATGTATGTGTGTTCGTGAGAGACTAGAGAGTTTACACACACACAACTGTGTAGGAGATATTTCCACGTTGATTTTAGAAACATAACAAAATATACAAGATGACAGGAGTAAAATAACCTTACTGCAGTGAGTCATGGTTAAATTTAGTGTTCTACTGATCTATATTTTCTCATAGTGCATGTCTTATCTTTTACTTCTTTCAGTCATTGGACTGTAGCCATGCCGGAACACCACCTTGAAAAGTTTAGTTGAACAGATTAACTCCAGTACTTAGTTTTTAGTATAGCACTTATTCTATTGGACTCTTTTGCAGAACTACAAATTACAGAGATGTAGACAAACTAACACTGGTTGTCAAGTGGTGGTGGGGACAAACACAGGCACAAACACACACATGTATGGGTTTCCACAGTTTCTATTTACCAAAAATCACTCACAAAACATTGATCAGCCCATGGCTAATAGTAGAAGACACTTGGCTAAGGAGCATATGCACTTGGACAGAAACCAAAAACCATATGATTGTAAAGCAATTTCTTAACCACATAGCCATGCTGCTTTCAGTTATTGAACACTGACCACACTGGAGAACTACAGTTGGATGCCCCTCATAACACCAACCACTCTGAGAGTGTAGTGGGCGCTTTTTACATGCTACTGGCATCGAGCACACTGAAATGGTGCTTTTTACATGCCACCAGCACAGGAGCCAATCAGGTAGCACTGCCATCGACCATGCTTGAATGGTGCTTTTTACTTGCTAATGGTACAGGTGCCAGTCAGGTAGCACTGGTATTGGTCACGACTATGATTTCATTTGACTCAACAGGTTTTCTCAAGCACAGCAGGTCTTATACACATACATATATAAATATATATATACATATATATACACATATATATATATACATAT
>NC_068990.1:54360728-54361312 GCF_001194135.2 Octopus bimaculoides
ATATATATACATATATATATATACATATATATATATATATATATATATAGTGTGTTGGATTTAGAGAATATATTGTGTATATCATAACCTACCGATTACAGTATATCCGGATAGATGTGTTATTCTCCATCGTTCCTGTTACTCTTTTACTATATATATGATACATATATAGTATATTTATATACATTCATTTATACCATCTACCATCGATGTGTATATAGATGGATGTTTATTTATATATATATATATATATATAATATATATATATATATATATATATATGAATATATAAAGTAATAAGGACCTTTTTCAGTTGATGTGTCGTTTAATTAGCGTGGAGCATAGTGGTTTTCGTTTCGGCCGACAACAATGGTAACATGTTGCAATGGAAACTATAAGGAAGAGGTTGTAGAAGAGACAGTGAAAGATGGAACGATTTCACGTCAATTCGACATGGACGGCTTGGCTTAATTGGCGGCGATGGTCGGGCGACAAGATACCACCATTGGGATTTAACACAATTGATAAAAAAAATAACTGACAAAGGGATTCAGGAGTAAATTATATCATATGATTCTAGTTGT
>NC_068990.1:54361550-54368398 GCF_001194135.2 Octopus bimaculoides
AGAGGTAGGTAAAGAAAGAGTGAGTAAACCAAAGAAGAGGAAAGGGAGGAGAGAAGGAAGGAAATGTGAGAGAGGGATGAGGTAAAGTGAAAAGTGGATTGCTAGAAAGTAGTGTTTTCTTTTTTCTTTCTCTTTTAACGTGTAGAGAGGGGGTATGGAAAGAAGAAAGAAATGTGAAAGAAAAATGGTGAGACAAAAACTCAATAAACAATGGAGAGAGAAAATTAAAATACTAAGAAAGTGAGGGGTAAAGGCAAAATAGTAGACAGCCAGAAAGTATTTAAAGAAATAGAGAAAGAAAAAAGAGAGTAAGAAGAGAATGCGAAAATAAAATTAAAACCATGAAATAAAGTGTAAAAGAGAAAACAAAGGAAACTGTTTAAGGAAAAATATGATAGAAAGAAGTGACAGAAAAATAGGAGACAGAGGAGGAAGAAAAGAAATATAGTAGGATTAGGAGTAAGGAGAGAAGACATGATACTTATAGAGGTGGTAGTGGATCAAAAAGGGGAGGAAAATGTGTCACGTGACAGTAACTCTTACCCTTGTGGTTAGTACATGCGGAAGTATCCGTGTTAGTGTTATGTGGTTGATGGTATTTTGGCACTGAATTTCTTCTTTTTTTATAAAATGGTATTTATAGTTAGCAAATGTAATTTATAACAGTTCTCTTTATGAAAAGACATATGACATATATATATACCAGAATATGCTGGTATATATTTATGTGTATGTGGTACATGTACACAGGTTACCCCAGTTAATTCTTTGAGGCTAGTGCAAATGACAAAGTAAATTTGAATTGGTGTAGTAGTTGAACATGAGTAGAAGGGAATTTGCCGAAGAGTGAATTTATGGAAAGGAAAGACAGCTTTATAAGAAATGAGACTCAATGTAGGTGATAAGGAAAAGGGACTATGGATACAGCGACAGTGTTAATGCGAGAGGATATTACGAAGTCAGTATTTAAGATGACTTTGTCAGACGGTAAAGTGTATTTGAGGGAATTTAGTTTCTGTTTCTTGCTTATCAAGCAATTCTCCTCGTTGGCTCTAGTTACAGGTTTTTATATGGTTTAATATGTTCGTGTGCGTTGTGTAAGACTGCAAGTTACTTCACTGTACAACAGTTACCTGTGTACATTAGTATTTTCTGACATAAAACATGAATCTTCTCCAATTTATAGAAAAGGGACACTGACGATTCAAGAAGAGTAGCTAGACGAGGAACAGGCGGTCACCGATTCGGGAGCAAGCGTGAAGAGCTGCAAATTTTCTTTTGATGGAGCGCAAAAAGTATTTTTGCCCCGAGACTAAAAACTCTTACTACAATAGATTCATGCCTTTCACAGAAACCTCAATAGGCTTTATATATAACGATGGTATATAGCAAAATAAACGAGAGGAAGAAAAATATCAATTGAAATGGCCCTTTATTTTCATCATCATAATGTATGGTACATCTTCGAGTTACACAATGATTATTTGCTGTTCCATTATCCATTCTGTAGGTAGTTAAATTCACCTTTTTTGACAGCTAGAAGACTGATGGGAAAAAAAAAAAGAGAAAGAGTAAAAGAGTCTACCTCTCTGGGTTGACAAGTAGATTGGGGTTCTGTATTTATAGTTTTTTCTAACTAAATTAGTTCAGGCTAAACAAAGGATTTTCCATTTCTTATCTGCTTATTTAACTTAAAATCTTTAGCTTAAACAGTACAATGTATTAAGTGGCATTTGATTCTCATAAGTACAAAAGCTGAGAAAATAGGAAAATAACTGGTGAACAAATGTATATTCAGTTTCAAATCCTAGCTTAGAAACTAGGAGCTGTTTGTTACATATATATATATATATATGACGCTTTTACTCTTTCTTTTCTTTTTCTCGCTCCCCCTTCCACACATTTCTTGGACTTTCTTTAATTCCCACTTTTCCTCCTGGTTTATATCCCTTGTACCTTTCTCTATGTCCCTTTGATTTCCTCTCTTTCTCATTCTTCACCTAAACCTTCAATCCTTCTGCTCCCTACTTCTCTCTTTTCCTTCCACATGACCAGTATTCAGCCAGGCATGATCTTTCTTTCTTGGCTTGACTGCCAGCCACGAAGTATCTCTTATATTCCTATCTCTTGACTTTTATCTTTTATGTTCCTACCTCAAGGCTTTCACTCTACACATGCCAGCTCAACATGATTCATTCATATTAGTCGAAAGACGCCTGTTGTTATTGTCTTGTTGTTTGTATTTGTAATTGTGTAACTTGTTCTCTGTTTTTGGTCTTTGTTGTCATACACATTCGCTTGCTTTCTCCCAAAAAATTTTATGCTCTTAGCTTAGATATTTGGGGACAGCTAGATTTGAAGTTTCAAGTGTAACCGCCCAAAACTGTAAGGATAATTTGGAACTTGATTGATGAGAGGAGGTTGCAAATGACCCACCCTTGTTTTTTCCTGTCTGTCTTTTTGTTTTGTCTGTCCGACTTCGCATTGTCTATCTGTCCGGATGTTGTATTGTCGTCTGTTGCGTTCTTGTTCCATTTTTTGGATTTATACATATGTATTCTTTTATTCTTTTATTGGTTTCAGTCATTTGACTGCAGCCATGCTGGAGCACCACCTTTAGTCAAACAAATTGACCCCAGGACTTATTCCTTGTAAGCCTAGTACTTATTCTATTGGTCTCTTTTGCAAAACTATTAAGTTATGGGAACATAAACACACCAACATCAGTTGTCAAACAACGGTGGGGGGGGGACAAACACAGACACACAAACATATATATACATATGAAGCATGACCTTCAAATGTTGGGCCTCACAGATGCAATGACAAGAGACTGAGACTTCTGGAGATATGCTGTGATTGAGAAGACCCGGCAAGTAAAGTGAGATCACAGCCATAGCCTATACCAGTGTCGCATAACCAGCCCATTTAAAAAGTACCTTTTAATTGTTGGGTGACACACCATGCTTGAGGAGACCAATTGAGTCAACTAAAATCAAAATCACAATCAAAAATGGAAATTGTAGTTGTAGCCGATACCATTGCTGCCTGACTGGCTCTCATGCTGGTGACATGTAATAAACACCATTCATGCGTGGATCATTGCCAATGCCGTCTGACTAGCTCCTCGTGCCAGTGGCACATAAAAAGCACCATCCAAACGTGGTCGATGCCAGCCCCACCCTCACCCCAGCTAGCTCGTGCTGGTAGCATGTAAAAAGCATCATCTGAACATGGCCAATGCCAGTGCTGCCTGACTGGCACCTGTGCCAGTGGCACATAAAAAGCACCCACTACACTTGAAGTGGTTGGCATTAGGAAGGGCATCCAGCTGTAGAAACATTGCCAGATCAAATTGGAGCCTGGTGCGGCCTCCTGGCTTGCCAGTCCCAGGTCAAACCGTCCAAC
This sequence comes from Octopus bimaculoides, assembly GCF_001194135.2. NCBI lineage: Eukaryota > Metazoa > Mollusca > Cephalopoda > Octopoda > Octopodidae > Octopus > Octopus bimaculoides. The sequence continues at coordinate 54,364,959 of NC_068990.1, forward strand.
CCATGCCAGCATGGAAAACGGATGTTAAACGATGATGATGATGACGATATATATATATACACGACTAGGTGAAAAGCGCTTCATTTAATATGTGACATTAATAAAAATCTGTAAATGTACAAACATCCAGGTTTCTGAGTACCTTGATTAAAATTTTTTTCTCTATATACATATATATATATATATATACACAATGGGTTTCTTTCAGTTTCTATCTACTAAATTCACTCACAAGTCTTTGGTTGGCCCAAGGCTATAGTAGAAGACACTTACCCGAGTGCCACACAGTGGAACTGAACCCAAAGCCATGTGGTTGGGAAACAAGTTTCTTACCACACAGCCACGCCTGCAACTAATACATACATACATACATGCATGCATGCATGCAATATTTTGTTGAAGCAGAAAAGACTTGATAAGCTGTTACTCAGGTTTTCATGAAATCCCACTTATCAGACAGTCATGCAATTACATTGTTCTAAATATTCATGACTGTCTGATAATAAGTTACATGAAACACTGACTAGCAATTAATGAAGTCTTTTCAGCTTCAATACAATATTACTTTACTCTACCTTTGGTATTTGAGTACTATTTTTTCCCCACATTGTTTTGCATAAATGCAGTCACATGTATGTATGTGTGTATATATGTACGTATACATGCATGCATACACCAATAATCAATCCAAAGTAAGTATTAATGTTTTCTTATAAGAATTTTTTTTTTCATATATATACCCAGGACAATTCCCCATTTTTTTAGGAGGTGAGTAGCCACAACAAGACACACACACACCAGGCATTCCATTCATTTCCCAGCTCAAAGAGGTGAGCCCTGTTCTATGCTCAAGTTAAGGCATAGAATGCAACTCCCAATATCAGCAGCGGGACCCGACAGCATACTCTGGTTTATCCCCACTGCATCATGCTGGTTCCATACCCCTTTGAACAACATCAGATTCACTCGTCTGTCCACAAACACTCTCCAAGCTTTCCTATCATTTATAAACTCTCTTGCCTCTTGCACTCTAACCACTAAAGCTTTCCTCACACCATCCATCTATACATACTGAGGTCTGCCTCTGGTTCTGCTGCCTACCCTTCTGCTTTCATCACCCTCCTTACCATCCACTCCTCATCCATCCTCTCATGTAGCCAAACCACCTCAACTTTTGTCTATGTATTTTGGTTGTTAGTTTTTCTCTCATTCCTGCTCACCTTTGCACCTCCTCATCCTGTCCATCCATGTCACACCAACCATAGCCTCAAACATCTCATCTCAAACACATCTAGTCACCTCCTTTCTGCCTCTCTCAACCCCCCACATCTCTGCACCATATAACATTGTTAGCACAATCACGCCCTCATACACACCTCTTTATGCTTTCATACTTAATCTTTTATCTCTCAGCATACCTTTCACAACTTCAAGTATCCTACTTCCTCAGCCACTCACCCCATCTGCTCGTCACATGTGATCCCAGATACTTAAAAACACTCACCTCCTCTAACATCTCACCATTTATACTCACATCCATCCTATCAGCCATTCCATCTCTCGAACATCTCATCACCTTACTCTTAGCTACATTCACTTTCAGTTTCCTCCTCTTTCACACCCTTCCAAACTCTACCACCTGTCTCCTCAGTTGCTCTTCCAAATCTGCCACCAGTGCTGTATCATCAGCAAACAACAACTGACTCACCTGCAATTCCTCTCCATTTTCTCCCACCATTTGGGCTCCCCTACCAAAGGTTCTAGCATTTACGTCTCTCACCACACTATCCATATATAAATTAAACAGCCACAAAGCATCACACAGCCCTGTCTTAACTCCACCTTCACATTAAACCACTTACTTCACCACCCACCCAAAAGCACGCTCTCTCTATAAAAACTCTTACTGCTCAACAATCTACCATGTAAACATGTCTAGTCATGAGGAAACAGATGAGGATTGGTGACCAGAAGGGCATCTGGCCAGAGAATATCTGCCTCAATAAACTCTACCTCATGCAAGCATAGAAAAGGAACATTGAAAACAATGATGATGATGTCAAAATGAATGTTAAATTAGATTGTAATTTATAGTCATATCTCTCATTACAGAAACATTGCATTCCTGAAGGTCTCGCATTATTATTATTAAACTGACAGAATCATTGCCATGCTGGGCAAAATGCTTAGCTGTATTTCATCCATCTTTATGTTCTGAGTTCAAATTCCACCAAGATCAACTTTGCTTTTCATCTTCTCAGGGCCAATTAAATACTGGGGTCAATGTAAACAGCTTACTCCCTCAAAATGCTGGCCTTGTGTCAAAACTTGAAATCATTATTAAACTGGTGCTTAGAACATAAATTAACATGGAGTTTTGATGGAGAGTTTAAATTTAAGTCACTTTTAAAGAGGAAATGTATATCATAAATTCAGGATGGTCTAGGGTAGGAATAAAGCATTGTTTAAAATGACATTGTTTGCACCTGTATTTTGGCCAATTTTTTAAACCATACTTTGACCTGGTCATCATTAAGTCCACACCTTCCCACTTTCAGAGATAGATACATATGAGTAGGTATGTGTATTAAAATACATTGTTTACTCATTCTTATAAAAACTTAATATACTTATGTTCATGTATTTGTTTTGCAAGATTCCTGATGTGAAACCATGTGTTGAAACATATATTGTTATACTTGAGGATGGTCATATTTTGCCAATTAAACACATGCACTATATATTTTGTCTTCACTCCAGCTTTATTATTATTATTTTAGTTTCTTTATCAAAGCTCTTTTATCACACATCCTGTGACTTCTTCAGCAACTCTCTATCCCATATGTCTCTTCTTGTTCTGCTTATTCCATTTTGTTTTTTTTCAAAGACTAAAATAGTAATAAAGCTGAAGTGAAGACCAAATATATATTATGTGTTTAATTGGCAAAATATGATCATCCCCATATATTAATACATCAATCTCAATATTCTTTTATTTGTTTCAGTAATTTAATTATGGCCATGCTGGAGCACCCACCTTGGAGGGTTTTAGTTGAACATTTGACCTCAGGATATTCTAAGCCTAGCATTTATTCTATTGGTCTCGTTTGCTGAACTGCTAAGTTATGGAGACATAAACACACGAGCACCAGTTGTCAAGCAGTGATAGAGGGACAAACACAGACACAAAAAAAACACACACAGATATCATCATCATCATCATCATCATCGTTTAACGTCCGCTTTCCATGCTAGCATGGGTTGGACGATTTGACTGAGGACTGGTGAAACCGGATGGCAACACCAGGCTCCAGTCTGATTTGGCAGAGTTTCTACAGCTGGATGCCCTTCCTAACGCCAACCACTCAGAGAGTGTAGTGGGTGCTTTTACGTGTCACCCGCACGAAAACGGCCACGCTCGAAATGGTGTCTTTTATGTG
>NC_068990.1:54368975-54383510 GCF_001194135.2 Octopus bimaculoides
CCTTGCGAGCTTACGTATGTCCTCAGCAGTTACAGCCCATGTTTCACTGCCATGTAGCATGGTTGTTCGTACGCATGCGTCATACAGTCTGCCTTTTACTCTGAGTGAGAGTCCCTTTGTCGCCAGCAGGGGTAAGAGCTCTCTAAACTTTGCCCAGGCTATTCTTATTCTAGCAGCTACACTTTCAGCGCACCCACCCCCACTACTAACTTGGTCGCCCAGATAGCGGAAGCTATCGACTACCTCTGGGGGTGCATATGACAGGTTTCTTTCAGTTTCCGTCTACCAAATCCACTCAAAAGGCTTTGGTCAGGCCGAGGCTATAGTAGAAGACTGCCCAATGTGCCATACAGGGGGATTGAACTCAGACCCATGTGGTTCGGAAGCAAGCTTCTTACCACACAACCACAACTGTACCTAATATATTTAGCTTAACATTATATTTTCCTTTTATTTCTAATATTCTTAATTTGTATATTATATTTAAAATCTTTTTATCAATTATCTGAGGTTTGTCCAAGCCAGTATATTTGTGACTTATAGTACTTGATAGACTATATATAGTCTTTAGAAACAATTTTATTGACTGCCAATATTTGCCTATCTGCCTCTATGTAGGTGTGTGAACAACTAAGACATACACATACACTTTATATTTGTAGTGGTTACTAAAATATTAATTAATTAATTACCTATTATACATGGTTTTGCCTTGAATTTCTTTCATCTCTATGTCTGAATTACTTAATCAGTATTTTTGTTATTAACTCTTCCATTATTACTATTATTCAAGTTTTCTTCTGTGTTAAACGGTTTGTAACATTAATTATGTAAACAGGATGTTGAAGAACCACAAGACAAAATGCCTTGTTATATTTTGTTATGTTCATTAATGTTTCAAATTGAAATCCTGCTAGTCCTGACTTTGCTTTTCACTCTTCTGGGGTTGATAAATAAGTACTTCATGAAGTGTTAGATTAATTTGATTGGCATTTTTCTTTTACTGAAGTTTGTGGAAGGACTGAAAGGGTATCTATGTCTGCCCATGGAAGAATTTTTCTTACACCATAAAGTGGACTCTTCCACAGTACCAGTGATAGTATTAAACCAGTTAGCAGATCACAATTACAATCAGTGTTGGCCATGATGGGATTTGAACTCAGGATGCAAACAATCAGAACAAATGCTTCAAGGCATCTAGTCTGACCTTCTTATAGTTCTGCCACTCTCAAATGATAGCTTCTTTTTTGATTTTTAACCCTTGGAAGGATGGAAGACAAAGTTGGCCTTAGGCTTCAGCAGGATTTGATCTCAGAGCATAGAGAATCAGAACAAAATACCACAAGACATTCTATCAAATGCAGATATAGCACGTTGTAATTATTGATTAATTGAATCAAAGATATCAAAAATTAATGGCAGAATCAGTGGAGCACCAGACCAAATGCCTTGTAGTTTTTAGCTAGGTTCGATTTTTGCCTTCCATTCTTCCTAGTGTGATAAACAAAGTTCCAGACAAGTAGTAGGGGTTATGTAATTGAATGTGTGGCCTGATGCCAAGCCATTTTGCTGTGTGCGATGTTTAATTATTCATTTTAACCAGGTTTACATCCATTTTTCAGTATTGGTCTAGAAGGATGGGTTTTGTAAAGTTCACTCTTAAAATATGAATTATTGGGATAACGACAACAATTCTTTTTATAATAAAATAATAGAATTCAATAAAATAATGATGTTCTATGACAACACAAATTAATACCAATGTAAAATAATGGAATAAATATTATGAAGCAAGGAAAACAAATAATCTAATGTTTCAGACATATTAGGTGGGAGAAGTGAGAATGCAAAGCAAGACATGGGATGTCTTGTGTCATGGAGCATATGTTGCCTCATGGATTATATCTTGCCTTTTGAAGTATATCTTGCTTTATGGAATTTATCATGCCTTGTGGACCATATTTTGACTTGCATTTATACTTCTACCTCATATGACCTAGCCCTTATCACCTCCCTCCCTTTTTAACAGATCTGGATCCTAGTACAAACTTTACCACCCCTTCCTTACACTGTACTTCCTCCTACCTTTTTCTTCTGCCAAACACTTTACATTACTTCTTTATTTATTTTCTCATTACCAATTTTGAAATCTCAACAACAAAGAAAAGTAAATATCCAAACCATGAGACATTTCTTCCTTATGGCACAAAGTGGATTATTCCCCCAGTCGTATTCTGTTTACAGTTGAATGCTCTTTAACCTCCTAACTAATGAACCATGATAAATATTTCTGAATTGACATACATCACAAATCACAATGGCTCTTACATTTGTTAATATTTTTAAATATCAAAATCTGGTGTCAAATTGAACCTGACTGTGTTTCAGCTCTTAATATTTGAAAGTCTAAGGGTAGTGAGCTGACAGAATTGTTAGCACGCTGGGCAAAACACTTAGCGGTATTTCATCTATTTTCACATTCTGAGTTCAAATTCTGCCATGGTTGACTTTACCTTTCATCCTTTCAGGGTTGATAAATTGAGTACCAGTGAAACACTTGGGTTGATGTAATTCACTAGTTCCCTCCCCACAAAATTTCAGGCCTTGTGTCTTCTTTAGTAGAAAGGAATATTAAAAAGTCTAAACAAAAAACAACTCCTATATAGAAATACGTATATTTTATTTATTTATTTATTGCTACTGTTGACAATCTCGCTTCTGATGCAGGTTTTTGTAAGAAATTTACATTGAATGAGACCTTTTTTTGGATTGTTCTATCAATTCTAAATACCAAAAGAAGACAAACTAATTTGACCATTTTGTATCTAATCACTGTGTCACACCTGGTTAGTACACTCAAACACACACACGCATGTATATGCAAGCTGTGTCTATGGTGTTTGCATTTACTGGCTGTTTCCTCTAGTCAATATATGTAGACTATATTTTCTCAATATCCATTATGTTCATTCTACACTCTCTCTCTCTTTCTATATATATATATATATACACAGATGTCTGTGTGAGCACAGAGGATCTCCTCAGTAAAATCAGTGCTTTCAACCACTCCAACAACTTCACAGGTTGTGTAATGGGTAGTATGGATGTGATTTCACTCTACCCATCTACAGACATAGATTTTGGTGTGGAGAAATGCATTGAGATAATCTGTGAGAGTGAAGTCGAGTTCCGTGAAGTCAACACAAGGGAACTGAGCCTCCTCCTTAGACTGAGCTATGACAGTGACTATTCAGACAACCATGACCTCAGTAGATTCTGCCACACCGGGTCACAGAGGGGAAGACCACCCACCATCACCTCAGCAGTGAAGAAAAACACCGCAGAGCACTGGAGTGGCTAGATCATACCCACATAAAACCCTGAGAACAACAATCAGGTAAAAGGAATGATTGCACATGCAATAGGTGCTAGCGTAAGAACCACCTTGAAAAACCACATAGTAAAGTTTAACAAGAAGCCATACATGCAGATTCAAGGTGCAGCCATTGGTGTTGGTGTAGGTGGAGATGCAGCCAGCCTCTTCATGACCTGGTGGAACAGAAAACTTAAGCAATCCTTAGTAGAACAGTTCACAACTCTTTTACTTTACAGTAGGTATATAGATGACATTATTATCCTAGTTAAGACCAACTCTAGTAATGCTAATGTAGAAACCGAGAGGAACATAATGGAGAGCATCCAACAAGTAGCTAACTCCATCCACCAAAGTATCAAAGTAACTGTAGATTACCCCATTAGGCACCCCAACAATAGACTCCCCATCCTTGATACTGAACTTTGGTTTGAGATTGTGAACAACAGAGTGCAGCTCCTCTACTCCTATTACATGAAACCCATAGCTTCGAAATATGTTCACAAGACCTCAGCTTTGTCACACAACATGAAAATTAGCATACTGATAGCAGACTTAGTTAGGATAATGAACAATGTGTCCCTACTATGCAAACCCTATGAAACGAAGAAACATGTACAGAACTTCATGCACCGCATGCAATTCTCTGGATATGATCAGAAAGATAGGGTACGAGTATACAGGGGTGCTAGAAAGAAGTTAGATAACATTATATGTAATGAAATCAGTGATACCTGCCCTAGATATAGAAGTAAAGACTAGAATAGGATACAAAGAGTTTGTGACAAAGCAAATGGTGTACATGTGTTACTTACAAGACCGAAAAATATCAAGGAGTGATGTTTGCAGAGGCCACAACCCATGGAGAACTAGCCCCAAAATTTAGGAAAGCTCTGAAGGAGACCAAACTCAACATTAGGATTCTTGAAAAGCCAGGGAACTTCATCAGATCACAACTATGTAGGACATACACCCCTGAGAATACTATATGCATCAATGATAACTGCATGGTATGTAGGATTAACCCTGGCATTAACTGTAGAACTAGGAATGTAGTCTACAGCATAAGATGCATAGGTGTTTGTAAAGACATGAACATGACATACATAGAGGAAACATCTAGGAGCATTGCGGAAAGACTAAATGAACATTTGAGACAATATGACGACAAAAAACAGTCCTCCATTCTCTGCCAACATAGAGGTAACCTGGGTCAACTTGACATCTGCATTTTATCCAAGCACCCAAAGACCCAACACTCAGATAAATACAGGAGTATGTCCTCCATACCCCCATACCAACAGTTTATATTTATATACAGGTAGCATAGTTAGTGGACTGTTATGTAGATGTATGTGTGTGAGTGAGTGTGTGTGTATATGTATATGTACATGCATGTAGGCAAATGGATATGAATGTAAACAGATAGGTATACAGATGGATAGGTACATAGGTAATATGAAAAGACAAGCACACATACACACACACACACACATATGCAAAGACTGAAACACATGACCATATACACACACACTTCACACAAGGACACACACATCCATACATACAGACACAGTACAAAAACCCATACACACAGACACACTCAGACATGCATACATGAGACAGAGGTACACACATGAATATGAAGAATATATACATACAAACATACATACATGTGCACACACACATATACATGCATACACACACTTGCATGCATACATACATACATCTGTATGTGCACACACACTGACCCACACACATGCGCACAAACAAACAAAAAGAACGCAGCTTGGATAATGGACAGAGTCAATAACTATTGAAAAAGTTGCCAGACACAACGAAAAATAATTAAGTAAATGAGTAGAAACTTTACTGGTGAGTGTTAAATAAGAAGGCACTAAAAGAGAATGACTCTTCCCAGACACAACAAAATATGCTTTAACACAAACTCACATAAATAATCTTGCAAACCAAATCCCAAAACAAAATATATATATATATATATATATATATATATATATATAATGTATGTATGTGTGTGTGTGTGATTATTATCATTTTAACATCAATACTTTGCATGCTTGCATGGGTCACTTGGAATTCACTGAAGCAGATTTTATTAAAGTTTATTAAATGATGATAATCTTGTGTACAGCTTCTTAAGGAGATTTTGCTGTTTAGCCCCAGTTCAGTCTTGATCCAGCAGGTCTATTGTCAAAGATACCTTTTCTCAAACATAGTGTTTCTATGAGGACACTATCCAATGTGTCCTTGTGCTTTTAAAAAGCTAAGGTGTGGTTTGAGGAAGATTTGGCTGTTGTTTCTAGCTAGTTAGATGACTATGTAGCAGCTTCTTTGTTGGCTTGCTCATTAACTAATTAATTAAACAAGAGGACAAATTATAACATCTTTAGCTGCTAGCTATAATTCAACCCAAATTTTTATTTTCTCACAATGAGACACCCCTTCTCTGTATCCCATCACTGTTTCATGAGTTAACATATAAAGACATTTTCCTGATAAATTACAGCAGGTTTATTTAATGGATTAAGAAAGATTAATACTTTGTATATTAATAGTTTTTGTCTTTCCATTCAACGTCAATATTGTCTAAATGTTTTGCCAAAGAAAACATTTAGAAACACTTGGCCAGTTAGTAATACACGAGACAAAGAAGTTGAGATGGAATGGAAAATAAATATGAAGAGAAGTTGGTTGTTTGGACCAGTGATAGCCAGCCAGTAATATAACTAACACCAGATGACTGAAAGCAGCATTGGGATATAATTGATGTAATTTGAGGCAAAGCAAAATATTTCCAACAACAATTCTTCTGCTTAAAATTAGAGAAGGAAATTCCCAAAATTATAATTATAATTCCACAATTTAACTGACAATTTGTTAGTTTATGGATAAATAAGTGGAAAATGTTAAATATTCATACAGTGTGTTCATACAACAGAAACAAAGTGTGGAATCTTTTGAAAGGGATTCATTTTTCATATTTCCACTTCAGTAATTAGAATCAAAATAATCTTTATCAATTAAACTAAAATTCTATTATTCTTCAAAACATTTGGCAATAAAGTATTTCAAAGTCAATAAATCTGGGCTTCTTCAGGGCATGTGTAGAGAGCTTCAAGACCATCTTCATGGTACATACATCAAGATTCTCATGAAAGCTCAAAACATCTCATGACACGAGAGCAAGAGACAAAAGAGAAGATTTATGGACATATTCCAATCATCTCCAGTATTATTGCTCAATTCAGAGTTGGCTTTACTGGCCACTGCTATTATGCTGTATTTGATGCTTATACCTTAATAGCAGTGGAAGACTAATCAGCTGCAATGATGTTATTAGCAGAGACATAAGACATGAAATTGTAGACTGAAGAGAGTTAATGAGGGACAGGGGTTTCTAGTATGGTGGGTGAAATGCATCTCAGTTGTGAAGAAGAAGAAGAAGAAGAAGAAAGAGGAGTGGAGGAGGAGGAGATAATGGTCAATATAGTTTTAGATACATCAAAAAGACAGGATAGCAATGGCTAGAGTAACTGATCAGGAATCTACTTGATTAAAAATAACCTGTGGCTCAACTGCAGCAGCAGCAACATCAACAGCCTCTAGTCCTTTGAACTTATAATCTCCATATCTACTCCCTACCCCAGACTCATCTGATTAGTCCATCTCTTTCCCTTTCTTTGTCATCTTTATTGTTCTTATTCTCCAATACTCTTGATTCAGCACTTTACTCAATGGTTCATTCACAGAATTGTAATTTTCAGCATTTCCCATTCTGCCAATGTTTCCTTCAACACATCAAACTGTAAAAGTGCAAACAGGCCATCAACCCCATCATTCCCACCAATAAAAGTGAGTGTTATGGGCCTTTCCCCCTCCTTAAGACCTAAGTAATAAGAAACAAACCAAATCTCTAAATGTTTCCCCAATGGTGGTATTTAATTAGAAACTCAAGAATTGAACACAAGTCATCAAGTTGATTACATAGAAAGCTGGAATAGCCATGTCACTGGGTTAATACTTATAACATATAATGACAAAGCTAGTTGTGACATATTGTTTATATATATCCTTTACCTTTTACTTGTTTCAGGCACTAGACTGTGGCCATACTGGGGCACCAACTGGAAGGATTTTTAGCCAAACGTATTGACCCCCAGTACATATTTTTTAAAGCCTGGTACTCATCGGTCTCTTTTGCCAAACTGCTAAGCTACAGGGATGTAAACACACCAGCACCAGTTGTTAAGCGGTGGAGGGACAGAGACTCATACACATATGTAGATGTATGTATATATGTACATATATACAACAGGCTTCTTTCAGTTTCTGTCTATTAGATCTACTCACAAGTCTTTGGTCAGCCCAGGGCTATAGCAGAAGACACTTGCCCAAGGTGCCACGCAGGGGAACTGAACCAAGAACTATGTAGTTGAGAAGGAAGCTTCTCACCACACAGCCATACCTGCACCTATATATATATATATATATATCTTTTACTTGACTAAGTCATTAAACTGCAGCCACACTGGGGCACTGCTTCGAGGAATATATTTTATCAAATGAATCTATCCCAATGCTTATTTTTTTTTAAAGCCTGGTACTTATTGTATTGATCACTTTTGTTAAACCACTAAATTATGAGGATGTAAGCACACCAACACCAGTTGCCAAGTGGTTGTTGGGGACAAACTCAGCCACAATGACACACACACACATGTATGTATGTACAATGAGCTTCTTTCAGTTTCTAGCTACCAAATCCACTCACAAGGATTTGGATGGCCAGAAGGTATGATAGAAGGCACTTGCCCAAGGTTTCACACAGTGGAACTGAACCTGGAACCATGAGGATGGAAAGGAAGCTTCTTACCACACAGCAACATATAGCTAGTGTTCATTGGTTTTAATGGCACCCACCCACCAAATAAAGTTTCAGGAACATTAGCTTTGCTTGTTTTTCCTTTATTGTTTTTGTAAGAACTTCTAAAAGAAGGTGTTACCATGTTACCATTCCAATGATGATGGAATGGAAGCAGGATTTGTATCCTTGGCTGTTGTGGGTTAGATAAATAAGCAAGACAAAAATCATCATTGTAGTTTGGCTCATGATACAGTAGTATGATAGCATAGATATTAACAGTAGATATATAACACACACTTGTTTATATGGTATGTAATGTATATCTGTCTGTCTGTCTGTCTGTATATGTACATAGATGCAAGAAAGAAGGAGAAAGAGAGACAGAAAGAATGTATATTAGCTGGAATTGCAGCACAGCTAGTTTTATTTATTTTTATTTTGATCAGATGTTGTTGCCAAGTTATATCTGATTTATGCAGTTTTTCAATTTGGCCGACATTTAGTGATTAAAACATCTCTTTCTCCTGTGAATACAAATGCCAGACTGTTGCAACAGTTTTAGTGCAATCCCCTCACTACAAACTAAAAAAAACATATTTTCCAGTCACAAAGTCCTCCTCCTCCTGTTGTTGTTGTTTAACTCCAACCAAGTAGCTTCAACTTTGATCATCCCATCTTTTTGTATATATACAGTTCAATGTTCTCTTCTTTACTGAAGATGGTGAGGCACACTTTGAAGAAACTTTAGCTATTATTCCTATCAGGTTGAGTTTCTGCCTCATGGTTTCCATGTTAGTGTGTTGATGGGTACATTTGTTAGGAACACAGTATGACATAAGAGATAAGACAGATCATTGACCATTTTATCTGGCATGCCACTATCATAATGTTGAAATGGTTTCACACAAAACTGCGTAGCAAAATAGTGGTAAACACCGAATTTGCTGCAAAAATGTTCTGACTTGTCATTGATGATATTTGTTTACATTTTTGACGTTTGTGAAGAAATATTTGTAGAAAGAAAGACCTCATGATATCAGGTGGTCAATTTGTCTTATCAGGAAAAACAAGAAGATACCAACAAATTTAAGCTTTGGAAAGGATTGTATTTATTTCATTTAACACTTGTCAGTCCTATAATTATATATGATTTTAATACTTGGGTGTGGCTGTGTAGTTAAGAAGCTTGCTTCCCAACCACATAGTCTTGGGTCCAGTCCCACTGTGTGATGTACTGGACAAGTGCATTCTATTATAGCCTCAGGCTTGTTATACATATATATATACACATACATGTGTGTATTTGTGTTTACCCTTGCCTAGACATCACATGATGGTTAAAAATGAGCATCACTGTCATAGAAGCAATGTTGCTTCCAGTCTTGTACAAAAAAACATGTCAGACTATGGGAAAATATTATCTTACTTAGAAACAAGTGAGAGTTAGTGGCAGGAAGGACATTTGGCCATAGAAAATTTGCCTCAAGTTCCAGCTGGCCCATGAAAGCATGGAAAGTGGACATTAAATCCACTCACAAGGCTTTGGTCAGCTTGAGGCTATAGTAGAAGACACTAGCTCAAGGTGACACGCAGTGGGACTGTACCTGAAAGCAAGTTGTTGGGAAGCAAGCTTCTTACCACACAGCCTTGCCTGCATCTAATACTCATTCAATTTAAATATCTGCTTGTTTGTCGTATTTGAAACTGTTGTACTGCAATCACTGTTTGCTAGAAAGGATTACAAAGTTCTTTCCAATTTGAAACTCTGACATCACTCATGCTATTACAATACAACTTAAACACTCCCCGACACTAGGCTTGCTCCAGTATTAGAAATTTTCCATAAAAGATCTTTTAAAAATTTCAAACATAATTTCACACAAACACATTGCTGTTCCGAATCCTTCATTGCTCAACTTGTAGCTGACTGACATGGTGTGTTGTGGCTATTATTAAACTGATCACCAAGGTCATTCATATACAGCAGCCATGGCTGTTGTGACCATGCTGCATTATCTGGCTGGCACACTGGTTATTGTTTAGGGAGCAGAACTTGCATTCTATAAAAATTCTGATGAGTTTTTCTTTTTTTTTCAAGGAATAATTACTAGACTTATGAATATTTCTCAATGAGTGAATTATTAAAAGTTGATGAAACAATCGAAGTAGGCCTAGCTTTTTGGTTAAGAAGTTTGCTTTGTAATTGTGAGGTATTGAGATTAATTCCATTCTGTGGAATTTTAGACAAATGTTTTCTGCTGTAACTCATGTTGGCCAATGTCTTGTGAATGGAATTTGAGGTAGGCAGAAAAATTGTATGGAAACCTTGTTGTGTGTATGAATATATATATATATTTATAATGGTATCAACCAGATTATTGGATTTTGTTATATATCACTGGTCACAATGCACTTCTCATTTAGTTTTCTAATGATGCCAGCCACAGTGAGTAGGCCAACATCTCTCTGATCAGAAGGCCATTCCAGTACAGGGTTATCCATTTACAGTTGAATGGACTGGAGCAACATGAAATGGAATGTTTTGCTCAAGAACACAATGCGCTGCCTGGTCTGGGAATCAAACCCACAATCTTGTGAACTTAAGTGCAACATCCTAACTACTAGGCCATACACCTTGATTTTACATAAGTATTTTGATACTAATAACCAGTTGTTAGAACTCAGTATACAAATTCTTTAGAATAAAACATTAGGCAAGTACAAAACATAATACTAATTAATAATTGACTAGAGAACAACAGTTACATTATCATGTTCACAAGCTTACAGCTGTTTCTTCTATGAGTAGTATACTCAGAGCTTTATTTTAAACAAATCCCTGAACCCTAAAATTACCAGGAGACTATATCTGACAAGTGTTTTGGTATGATTTTTCCTCTTCGGTGACAAATACATATACACACAGACATGGCTTTATTCAGCCCAGTTCAACAGAAGACATGTCCAAGGTGTTGCCCAGCCAAAGTGAAACACACACACATGTATCTCTCTCTCTTTCCCTCTATATATGTGTGTTACATGTCCAATACCAGTGACATGTAAAAGGTACCTGTGCTGGTAACACATAAAAGGCACCTAGTACACTCTGTGGTGTAGTTGGCTATAAGAAGGGCATCTAGCTGTGGAAACGAAGCCAAAACAGACTGGAGCCTGGTGCTGCTCTCTGGCTTACCAGCTCCTAGTCAAACGATCTTACCCATTCTAGCATGGAAAACGGACACTAAATGATGATGATGTTATACATAGCCATAAGTTGCATAGGTGTTAAATAAATCAGCAGTTCAAACTTTGTAATCAATTATAAAAAAATAATATTGAATTTTATAACTCCTATGTAACTTACGGCTCATCCTGTGAATATATATGTATGTATGAGTGTGCATGTGTAAAATAGTATATTGAGGCATGTCCATATGCATCAAAGAGTAAACATTGATTTAAGAGGGAGAGGGAGATCAATAAAGTACTAAGGTCAATTAGATGAACTTAAATCCATGAAGACAGCCATAATTGCTTCAGTCCAATGACCAGAACCAGTAATAGATTATAGAATAATGAATTAAGCTTTTAAATTCTTCCTTTTAGGAATCATCATCATCATTTAATGTCCATTGTCCATGCTGGCATGGGTTCAGTAATGGTTCAAGTAGTGAAAAATGGTAAATTCTCTTTGCTCTATTTTAGTAACAATTAAATAAACTATCAAAGTTCATTCAATCAAACTGATTGTATATCGATATATAGATTAGAGAAAACATAATTAGTGTCACAGTTGCTCGAAATAAATTTAGTTTTCGTTGCACATTATATACATAGTTGTGGAAGAGGGAGGCCCTGGAAGACATGGGATGAAGTATTGAAGACTGATCTTAAAACGCTGAGCCTTACAAAGTAGATGACAGAGGACCTAGCTGTGTGGTGCACTACTGCACTCAAGAAGACCTGCCCACCACAACAGAATTAAGATCCTAAAACCAAGGTGCCACATAAAATGCACCCAGTACACTCTGTAAAGTGGTTAGTGTTAGGAAGGGCATCCAGTCATAGAAACCAAGCTAAAACACACTATGGAACCTGGTACGGCGCCTGGCCCTTGCCAGTTAATGTCAAGCCATCCAACCCATGCCTACTGGGAAAACAGACATTAAATGATGATGATGATGATGATCTCTCTCTCTCTACCTCTACATGTAGATAAAATAATTTTTTGCATATTGAAATTAATACTACATGAGAAAGATCATGAAATGGCTGTATGGGAAAATAAACCAATTTTCTCTTGTCAAATCTCCTATCCTAACTAGTGCATTGGTAAAGGATGTAAATATCAAAAAGAAAACTGGAAAAACTGTTCTTCAAAGATCCCAGTTGATATCTAGTCTGTACCAATTTACAGACCCTCCCTTGTTATTTTCACTGTTGGATATAGTGAACCAATGATTAGCCCAAACTGTCATTTATAAAATATAAAGACACAATGTAAATAGATAATGGTTGTTGAAAACTTTGTATAAGAAACTGAAGATGACGACAGGGATAAAATATATTAGTTGTCCCTAAAAATATATTTTTTATCGTTTATCCTTAAAATACAAGATGGCATAGTGTGATTTGAGGAACATTTCATTATTTCTAGCAGGTTAAGTAACCATGTAGAGGCTTGAATTTGTTTAAGAAAATGTCCAATCATTCTAGAGGTCAGTTTAGTATGATATAGCAGGACATGTGATGATTCTTCATATCTGCCAATAAGCAGTTGAGAAAAAAGTACAACCCATAACCTAGCTTTATTTACATTCGACGGATATTTGTCCTCATCTTGTTTGTTAACAACAAACAAAATGAGGACAAATATCCGTCAAATGTAAATAATGTACATAATTCCTCATCCTTAAATATAGAACCCATAACCTAGCAGTTTGACATAAGGGAGAGATATAAGTACTAGGTTTAAAGAACAAAACAAAACAGAAAGAATAATTACTGGGGTCAGTCATTAGATTGTGGCCTGAGCATGGCGACAATCTAATGACTGAAAAAATAATCATCATCATCTGGTAATGTTCATTTTCCATGCTGACATGGGTTGGACAATTTGACTAGAGCTGGCAATGAAAGTCACAGAGTGGGTCATAGCCTAACTAATTAGGGAGAGAGTTAGTTTAGATGAAATGTAGTTTGGGTTTGTGTCATGGAGAAGCACCACTGATGCTATATTTGTGGTAAGACAGCTCCAGGAGAAATACCAAGCCAAAGATAAACCTCTGTACCTGGCTTTCGTTGACATGGAGAAAGCTTTTGACAGGGTCCTCTGATCCCTTAGCTGGTGGTCAATGCAGAAACTAGGGATAGATGAGTGGTTAGTGAGAGCTGTACAAGCCATGCACAGGGATGCTGTCAGTAAGGTGAAGGTTGGCAATGAGTATAGTGAAGAATATCAGTTAAGGGTAGGGGGTCCACCAAGGATCAGTCCTCAACCCGGGTAATAACAGACAAATTCAAGACGGGATGTTCCTGGGAGTTCCTCTATGCTGACGACCTTGCACTAATTGCTGAGTCACTATCAGAATTAGAGAAGAAATTTCAAGTGTGGAAATAAGGTCTAGAATCAAAGGGCCTTAAAGTCAATCTAGTAAAACCAAAGTCCTAATAAGTAGGAAGGCAGACAAATCAAAAATCCCTTCAGGTAGATGACCCTGCTTGACCTGTAGAAAAGGTGTAACTAGAAACTCCATAAGATGTACCCAGTGTAAGCTATGGACACATAAGAGGTGCAGCAATATCAAAGGAAGGCTAACTGGGACGATAGTTTTTGTGTGTGACAGATGCACAGGGGTAATAAACACTGAAAATGTGCAGAAAACAGCTTCTGTTACATGCCAGAGGGAAAAACTAGAAGTAGTTGATAGCTTCCATTACCTAGGTGACCAAGTCTGTAGCTGGTTGCTCTGAGAATGTAGCTGCTAGAATAGGAACAGCCTGGGCAAAGTTCAGAGTGCTCCTACCTCTGCTGGTGACAAAGGGCCTCTTGCTCAGAGTAAAAGGTAGACTATGATGCATGTGTGCAAATAGCCATGCTACATGGCAGTGAAACATGGGCTGCGACTGCTGAGGACATGTGTAAGCTTGCAAGAAATGAAGCTACTATGCTCCACTGGATGTGTAATGTAAGTATGCATACATGACAGAGTGTTAGTGTCCTGAGAGAAAAGTTGGACATAAGAAGCATCAGATGTGGTGTGCAAGTGAGATGACA
>NC_068990.1:54383520-54404635 GCF_001194135.2 Octopus bimaculoides
GTAAGTATGCATACATGACAGAGTGTTAGTGTCCTGAGAGAAAAGTTGGACATAAGAAGCATCAGATGTGGTGTGCAAGTGAGATGACAGTGCTGGTATGGATGAGGACACACCCTAACAGTGGAGGGAACCTGTGGAAGAGGTAGGCCCAGGAAGACCTGGGATGAGGTGGTGAAGCACGACCATCAAATGTTGGGCCTCACGGAAGCAATGACAAGTGACCAAGACCTTTGGAGATATGCTGTACTTGAGAAGACCTGGCCCATTTAAGAGTATCCTTCAATCATTGGGCAATATGCTGTGCCTGAGAAGACCTGTTGAGTCAAGTGAAATCAGTCGTGGCCAATGCCAGTACCACCTGACTGACACCCATGCTGGCGACACATAAAAAGCACCATTCAAGCATGGTTAATGCCAGTCCCACGCCAGTGGTATATAAAAAGCACCATACGAGGGTGGTTGATGCCAGTGCCACCTGACTGGTCCCATGCTGGCGGCACATAAAAAACATCTTTTGAGCATGGTCGTTACCAGTGCTGCCTGACTGGCACATAAAACACCCACTACACTCTTGGAGTGGTTGGCTATAGGAAGGGCATCCAGCTGTAGAAACCTTGCCAGATCAGATTGGAGCACGGTGCAGCCCACTGGCTTGCCAGTCCTCAGTGAAACCATCCAATCCATGCCAGCATAGAAAGTGGACGTTAAATGATAATGAATGGCTATGGGGGTCTACCAGAATAAAATAGCAATCAAAGGGGTCCAAAGACAAAAAATGGTTGAGAACCCCTGGTCTAAACCTAGCTTTAAGTTTCCAAAGAATTTTTTCAAGATAATCAACGTGTTCAATATTAGAGATAAAATTGAAGATGTTGCTTGTTCTATGAAACATATTCTTGTACAAAACTTTATATCATCAACCAAATAAGTAGTTTTATCACAAATGTCCTCATAAGGCTGCTCTTGAGTCAATATTAGATGGTGCAGGGTTCAATAACAATACATCATACCTGTTGTGACTTTTAAACATTCCAAAGTGCAAAACAAATCACGATTTTTAATTTTTTATGTTGACAACTGAGATTTTTATGTTGCCCAGATAAATTCTCAGAAGTTCATCTTAAGGTAAAGATAAATGCAATATAAACCTTCAAGCGGAAATTTTCTAAAAGCAAAACAATGTAAAGTTTCTCTTTGTTTAATGTGCATTTATCTATATTAACATTGTATTTAGTGAGTAAATTTTATTGCTGTATGACCTTTCAAACATGAAACACCTAAGTGTAAAGTAGAAGTGGTACTTGTCACCAGTTTGACTCAACTGAGATAAACAGTTACGTACCTTGCTCAGCAACGATTTTAGTCTAAAACGTACAGAATGCTGGTCATGAAGGCAATAGATAAAGCTCCCAAAATTATTCATAAATCAAAGAATTTTTAATTAAAGAAAGAAAGATAACTGAAACTAAATACCTGTAGATATCAATGATTCATTCTACATTACTTTTTCTTCAAGGCCATTGAAATCTTAGTTGGTTCTGGCTGTTATTTCTTATCCTTATACATAATTTGAAGACAGGTATAATTTGCCAGGTGTGAAGCAGAAAGGAAGAAGTCTGCCAATTTCCTCTGCCATGAGGTGTTTTGGATTGCAAGACAGTGTGTCAGAGAAAACCATGATGTTGTAGGAGAGAAGTGCATTTGCAAAGGTGGCTTGGAAGTGCACTATGAAATGTTGCTAAATGTAGAGAATGCATAGGAGAAGGGGAGCATGCCTAATGTGAACCCAATAGAGGGACCAGTTATCTGAATTGACAGTGGCATGTAAAAAGCACCCACTACACTCTTGGAGTGGCTGGCATTAGGAAGGGCATCCAGCTGTAGAAACTTTGCCAAATCAGAGTGGAGCCTTCTGGCTTTCCAGCCCTCAGTAAAACCGTCCAACCCATGCCAGCATGGAAAGTGGACGTTAAATGATAATGATGATGACAGTAGCTTAGTAGATAAAGCAATTAAAGATATGAAGTTAGGGAAAGCTCCTGACCCATCAGGAATCACTGTTGAGATGCTTAAAATACCTGGCAGTGTGGGATATGGCCTAGTCACCCATATAATTAGGTTGTCTACAAGAGAGTCATACCTACTGACTGGTGTAGCAGCATTATAGACAACTATTACAAAGGAAAAGGCAATACCTAAGACAGGAATAATTATAGAGTTATTAAACTGCTGGACCAGGTGATGAAAGTTACAGAATGGGTCATAGCTCAATTAATTAGGAAGAAAGTTTAGATGAGATGCAGTTTGGTTTTGTACCAGGAAGAGGCAATACTGATGCTATGTTGCTGATGCAAAAGTATTTAGCTGAAAATAAACTTCGGTATTTTGCTTTTGTTGGCAAGGAGAAAGCCTTTGACGGGATCCCTCACTCCCTTATCTGGTGGGTAACATGGAAACTAGGGATAAATGAGTAGTTGGTTGAGAACTGTACAAGCCATGTACAAGGGGTGTTCATTAAGATTTCCCCTAACCCACTTCCCAAGGACTGAGATAAACGAAACTTGGCATAATTATTAGTCCTTCTTTACATAGCCACCACAATGGAGACACACTTCTCCCATTGCTTTATGCAACTGTGAAGACCTCATCTGTAGAAGTCAGCAGACTGCATTTAGATCCAAGAATTTACCTCAGAAATAAGTTCATCATCATCAGAAAAGTGCTTTAACCTTAAAAAAAAAAAAGACTTCATGGTTGGAAAGAAATGGAAGTCAGATGGTGTGAAGTCGGAGAAGTAAGGGGTATGAGGAAGGATTTCATAGCTGCAGGAGTGTGCTTTCATCTGGGAAACATGTGCATTGTGAACTGGGGTGTTGCCTTGGAGGAGGCGAACTCCTTTGGTCAGCATGCCATGCTTCTCTGCTTTGATGGCGTCCTGCAGTTTCTGTAGCAGAGAGAAGCATAATATGCCATGCTAATTGTGGTGTCCTTTGCCAAAAAATCCATCTTCACTACTCTGCACTGGTCCCAAAAGACTGAGCATCACCTTGCCGTTTGAGGGTTGGATATGAGCCTTCTTTGGAGGTGGTGAGTTATCATACTTCCATTGCCTCAACTGGACTTTAGTCTCAGGATCATAGTGATGGACCCATGTTTCATCTTGTGTGATAAGTGTGCTAGAAAAGTCCTCCTCGTTTTCATGGCACATTGCCAAAAGAGCCTGAGAGCAATTGACACATTCTTGCTTCTGAAAAGGTGTGAGCATCCAGTGAATTCATCATGCAGACTTCTACATATGCTAATGGTTGTGAAAGATATTTTCCAAGGACCTTACACTTATCTTCACTTTTTGGGCTAATTGCCGAATAGTTATGTGGTGATCCTTCAAAATGGTGGCTTCCACTTTATGGATGGTGTTATTATCAATGGTGGAATGTGGTCATCTAAGAATAGGAGCAGTTTCCACCAATGTCCAACCACATTTGAACCAGAGATGCTAGTGCTTGACTACGATGTATGATGGTGGATCAGCATCACGTACTTCTTTCATCTCATCGAAAGTCTCTTTTGGTGTGCGACCTTTGATATATAAGAACCTGATCACTAATCTGCATTCAACTGCCTCCATTATAACACCTTAGTTCACTTCAGCATACTAGTGGGAAACTGAAATTTACAATGTGACATGTAAAGATATGTATAATTATATCTGTATAAGTTCCGTTTCCTGCAATAACCAGAAGTGGGTCAGGGGAAATCTTTAATGAACACCCCTTGTACAGGGATGCTGTCAGTGAGGTGAATGTCAGCAATGAGTATTGCAACAAATTTATTGTACAGGTAGGAGTTCACCAAAGATCAGTTCTTAGCCCTTTCTTGTCTATCATATTCCTCCAGGTCATAACAGAGGAACTTTAGGACTGACTGCCCTTGGGAGCTCCTCTATGCTAATCATCTTGTTCTTATTGATAAATCACCACCTGAACTAGAGAAGAAATTTCAGGTATTGAAGCAAGGTCTGAAATCTTAGTAAGTAGGAAAACAGACAAATCACAAATCTCTTCGGGGAAATAACCCTACTCAGCTTGTAGAAAAAGTGTTGGTATAAACTCCATATAGTGTACCTAGTGTAAGCTATGGACACATAAGAGGTGCAGCAGTATCACAGGAAGGTTAACAGAGAAAGTAGCCTTTGTGTGTGGTAGATGCGCAGGTACATTAAATATCAGGGATGTACAAAAAAATAGACTTTTTCAAAAGTTCGGGTACTAGATAGTTTCTGTTACTTAGGTGACCAAGTTAGCAGTGGAGAATGTAGTTTTGAAAGCATAGTTGCAAGAAAAAGAACAGGCTGGGCAAAGTTCAGAGAGCTGCTATTTTTGTTAGTATTGTTGTAACAAGGGCCTTTCCCTCAGAGTGAAAGACATTGTATGATGCCTGTGTATGAAGAGCTATGCCACATGGCAGTGAGACATGGGCTGTGACTACTGAGGACAAACAAAGGCTTGAATCATACAGTCATACCTACAGTATATATACATGTGTGTGTGTGTGTGTGTGTGTGTGTGTGGTGTGTATTATGACTCTAAAAGATGCTGTTGATTCATCAGCTATATACTAATCCTAATTTTACTGGCATTAAAGAAACAAAAGACAAAAGGCGATCAAAGGAAATTCAAACTACAATTTGTGAAGCAATCCAATAAATAATGTAAAGTGCATTAGTTCTCTTTCACTAGTATTGTCTTTAATAATTTCTTATAAAGTCACAAATTGTTAAAATTCTAAGGAAAGGGAAATAGTGAGTTGGTGATTCTGATGCCTTTCCCGTAGGCCTAATCAAAAGTAGTGTAGAACTTACCATGTGTCATGATATGGGTAACAACTATGATGATGATGATGGTGATGATACGTCTGGAGTCCAACACTTGTAGAGGAATAAAAATATCAGCTGTGGAAATAGTTCATTTCCCAAACACTATTACAGCAAGACAATGAAAGAAATCACAAAGATGTTTCTTCTACAAGATAAACAAAAATTATTAATGACCCAATGGTGCTTTTATCTCTAATTTTAATTTCTCTCAGCTTCTCTAAAAACCATTGAGCATCATGGAAACAATGTCAGTAAAAAATTTCTTGCTCAGGCATCTATCTTCTAAAACTGGCAATTTTAGTTTTGTGTATCTTGTTAGGGAGATTTAGTTTAATGTCAAGCCCTAGAACACAGCATTGTGCTAAGGGTAAGTAAACTCACAGACAAATTGAAAGGATGACATCTCTGCTGTTGCTGTACACTGCAACAATACTAGGATTTAATCTAATAGTTCTACAACTGAAATAGATTGTTGTTGGTTGTGGCAAAAGATGTAACAGACTGTGTTTATGCCACTGATGTTGTGTTGTGTCCCTGGATAAGTTTCTAAAAACTCAACAGAACTACCAGCTGCAGCAGGTTTAAGAGGCTCTAAGGAGCAACAAATATTTTAGTAACTTGCAATACTGGGTTCAAATCCTCCAATCAACTTGAAGGCATGAGGTAATCTCTATGTTGTATTCTCTAAAAAAAACTAATGAAACTGAAATATATCTTATACAAGATTATAGAAATATAACATTGTACTGCAAAGTGTTTAATAGTTGAAAGAAGTTTGCAGACTTTTCCTGCATGACATGCTGATACACCTTGTTTGCAAGTGAAATAGCCAAGTGGACATGATTTTGGAAAACTTACCAATTTCAATCGTGTCTCATTACATATTTGATGATTTCTCTTAGCTCTTGGGAAATGAGGTTAAAGCAGCACCTGCAAATGTTACCTATAACAGATCAGAGGCACCATTCAGAAAGATTTCTTTCTCATTCTCTAAACATTACAAAACATGAACTAAGCACCAAGCAAAAATTCATAGAACATTGCACATAACAGCAGCAGCAGGGAAATAATTTTGTGTCAGTGAAGTTTAGAGACTACGTCACAGAAAAACATTCTCACAAGAATAAACAACAACAACAATATTTACTGTTGTCAGGGTCACATTTACCATATTAGTTTGGATAATAAGTTGGTTAGAAATAGGAAAAAAAGAGCAATAACATGAAGAAAATAAGTAACAAAAAGAGTGAATATTAAATAAATGTTATTTGGTGCTAATTTGTTAACATTAGCTGCATGTTAAAACTCACAGCAGTGACTAGAGGACATTAAAAACATAATTTTACTAATGACTTAATTGAACATGCATGCTTGAAGGAAGTACAAATGTAGAAGTTATTTGGCTGTGTATACATAAACACACACACACACATATTAGAAACTATGCTTAATCTTGTCTTGTGCAAATCATATTACAAAAAGCAGTGATAACCAAAAAATAAATAAATAAATACATAAAATAAAAAGTTCAATTAAATGCAATTTACAAGTAAACAGTCAACAATAATTTCAGAAATTTGGTGGATGGAAGAGTCCAGGTTTGTCTTGTTTAATTACTTTGGTTTTAGAAGCACAAACAATGATTAAAAACCCATGGAACTGTGGCAGTGAGAGAACAGATGAATTGACAGAAGCAAACATGGTTAGCAGCATTTCCATGTAAGAAAGCAGTCAACAACAATGTTAGGTTGAAGGGGGAGGGGGGAAAACAAATGGTTAAGGGTTCACTGCTCTGTAGCAAAAGTGGACAACAACTGGAGAAATGGATCATTAAATTAAGGAAATGCTCAACAGAAGTGACTCTCCTGCAATTAATTATTTTTAAAGTAATGTATTTTGGTTGAAGCATAATTGGTAAGAACCTTTCATTTTTTAAAATAAATTTGAACCAGGAAAGGATAGAATATAGCATCCTAAGCTTAAAGAACCATTTTCTTTTCCATTTCTTTATTTTTTGTTCATTTGGAAGGTTCTAGAAATGTCAAATTTTTAGCAAAAGTTTCTGAAGATTCACAATGCATGTGGAGTGATACCAACCATTTAATCATCAAATGCTGTGAGAAGTCTTGTATAAGAGACACAACACCATAGATCTTAATAGAATTTGAACTTTGAATAATGAGCATTACAGTACAGGAGTTTCTGACTATTACAGAAAAGATGAAGGGAAGAAAAGGGAAAGAATACCAAAAGGTAAAATGATTCCACTCCTGCCATAAATGATATGGAAAAATAATTCAGAACAAAGATTTCATAATTAAGCACAGAGATACATTCACAAAGAATTATTCAAACTGGAGAATTCTTTCAGATAATAACAGGCATTCATACATGGCAATATGGCATTTTTATAAATAATTCTAAGTGATTTTACTTCGAGCTATGAGATGATAAGTGCTTCAGTAAAGTCACAAACAGTTAATCGATGAGGGATGTCTACAACTTTAGTCATTGTTGTAGATGTAACAAACAGAGATGAAACTTTACAAATAAAACACATTTTGATTGTATCGATACATATGATGTACATGAATGCTATGTATGAAAGTGTGTATATGACAATATATATATATATATACACACATACATACAAATATGATTAATTCATTCTGGTGTTGGCCTACAGATTGAAGAGATGGCACTTTGTATCCCATAACAGTACTGTGCCCATGGCAAAAACACTTAACTCTAAGTGGGTCAGTCCATATAGTTGTAAATAGGACTTCACAAGCACAATAAAATAAAAAAAATTTACTTGCAATAAATATACTTTGAAGGGATGGAGATCACCAAACTGACTTCTTTCAACTGGCAACACCCACATGAAAAATTTTCCTCAGTGCCCCAGTGACCAAATGAAGCCTAGGGTACATCACTATATATAATAACCCAGAGAGGGATCAATCAAAATAGGCCACTGAAAACTGAAGATATGTTGTATGTTATGATGATGTGCAATTTCATTACAAGTTGAGGTCACAAGGAAGTTGTGTATGTGTGTGTGTGTATTTATGTATGTATGCATGCATACTTATTTCTTTTTGATAAAATTTTCAGATCCTGAAGTTTCATGCTGATAGAAATAGAAATTATTCAGGATGTATTAAAATTACAAATGATATTAGTAACATTCTCTGCTATTAGTAAGACTCTCATCATCTTATAATAATAGAGTGTCACTGGAAGATTACTGATTCTGCCAGCATGAACCTATGTTCTAGAGATTCAACATTAACTCACCTTCTTGGGGTCAAGCACTCATTCATCTAGTTCATTACTAACATACACAATTTATTAATCCCCTCCAGTAAGATGTTAATTATCTAACCTTTCAAAATCAGATATTGATCTACAAGTGACTGGCCACGTTCACTTTAGAGGTTGGGAAAAACAGAAGTTTCCAAGCATGAACAATTTCGGCAAGAATATTTTCTTTTCACTAGAATCAATGGCTAACTTTGTATCTTGTATTTGGTACTTTCTTTATGAGACCAAGAAGTTGACACATTTGTGACTGAACTTGGCATGATTTGAACTCAGAATAGCAAAAGCATCCAACAAATTACTAAAAGACAAATAAACCAAAACTCTGTCACAAACTTAGTTTGCCAAGAATTTAACCTTTATGCCATGCTATGAAAATAATGGTCTCTCACAGAGGCTTGGAACCAGAAATTATCAAAGAAAGGAAACTGGAATTTTTTTAGGAACAATAAGCAATATATATGAATTGAAATGATTCCAACTGAGATAAGAAAACAAGTCAGAAATGATAATAATAATTGTCTTAAATTTTGGTACAAGGCCAGCAATTTTTTAGAGAGAAAGGATAACCAAACATTGTCATACATCAACCCTAGTACTTGACTGGTACTTAATTCTATCAATCCTAGAAGGATGAAAGGCAAAGTTGACCTCTGCAGTTTTTGAACTCAGAGCATAAAGAGTTAGAGTAAATGTTGCTGACAATTTCGCTGGGTGCTACTGATTCTGCCAGCCTGCCACCTTAATAAGTTCTCACTGAGACAGATGGCAAATTACTAAAGGAAGAGGGGGAGTCAAATAAACTTCAGCATATCATGAGTACAGTAGAGAAGGTGATACTGGTGGGATTTGAACTCAGAAGCTAAAAAGCATGATGCATTTAGTACAGCACCACTTCCACAATAATGAGCGGTGTATATCTCCTGCCATTGTTATTAATAGGGGTGCATTTTTTGAGGGTATGGGGGAAGTGGCTTGAAAAGAAATGTGCAAATGAAAAAGGGAGGGACACAATGCAGATTTATTAATAATAATAATAAATTCAAATTTGAATGTGAAGAGATTTTAAACTCAAACTTAAATATATATTTTTTGTCACATCTTTCCATAGATAATACATAAATGCAAGGTTATGTGTAGATGAATGTCTAAGTTTCTTTTTTAAGAGTGCATCTACTGGCTGTGTTTATAGCATGTAAATGTATACATGTTTGATACAAACAAATACTTATTTTAAAATAGTATTAACCCCTGAATTCTTTCAAGGAACAAAGAAAATATTTAAAAAATGACTGTATTCTTGAAAAAAAAATGCCCCTAAATCAGGCAGAATGACTAAATAGTAGAAAAAGAAATGTAATGTTGAAGAAAAATGGGATTCACCATACCACATGGAGGTGGGGGAAAAAACGAAACTGTTGACGAGTTTCCTTATAAAGTATGTAAATTTTAGCGACAAGTTACTATTCCAGAGAAATATCAAGAGAAATGCCACCTAGTTATTTCCCCTGAAATGTCAGTCATTCAATTCATTATCTCCCTTCCACCTTCTGCTCGCCCTTTTCTTTCTATAATAGCAATGCAGTAGTCAATAGGGATTAAAGGTTCTTCTGGTTTATAGTTCACCTCTTGGCGTGGCTTTGTGACATGAAACTTGGTTGAGTCTGGATGGTATGGGTTTGATGTGCTCAACTTCACAACCCTGATGTGGATGGCTTTTAAGTGGTGTATGCTCAGGCCACCAGATGTGGAAAGACACAAATTTGATGGCTGTTGCTGCTGCATTCAAGAGCATACAACAGGGACTTGTACCTGCAAAAAATTAGAAAAGGAAAATGATTTTTTATTAGTTTGTAACTACAAGGCGGTTTTCCAAGTGAGCCCTTTTAATTTAATGTAACTATTTGGTACAATGGCTAGTTTATTTAACGGTAAATTAATTGCTCATCAATATTTTGCTACAACTTGCATTAATGGTGAACACAAAGAACTACTACTACACGTCTCAATCCATTATCAGCAGCACTGTTCTCCATAAAAGGTCTTGGAAGGGCACCCATAGTTCATCATGCCATGAGTTGGTTCCCAGATGATCTACTGGCAGGTACAATTTATGCATCACTTATTATTGTCTGTATTTCAGGAACCAAAGATAGTGGTTCTTTGTGGACAGCTGTAGTTATAGCAACTAAAGCCTAGTACACAAAGAATATTATAGGATGTCAGACCAGGGTGGATAAAGTTCCAAGATGCAGACTGGATATAGTTGTTGATTAATTACAAGTTTCCTACTGCCTTCTTGCGGACGTGGGAAATAAATGACCCTGTCTGTTGATTGTTAATGATGAAAATCTGCCCAATTGAGGTACTTCCATTGACAGTTCTAAATATACTTGTTGTTTAACCCTAACTAAATCCTGCAGTCTTGTAAAAAGAGGAAGATAAAAAGGTTCTGGCACCCAATTTCAAAGTATTCTTCCTCTTAGTATTGGTTCACTTTTGGGAGGCATTGGAAGGTGCAGGTGTGGCTGAGAAGCTTCATTTCTAACTATGTGATCTTGGGTTCAGACCTACTGTGTGGCATCTTAGACAAGTGTCTTCTACCAAATCAGTCCAGGGTTACAGTAGGAGACTCTTGCCCAAAGTGCTATGCAGTGGAACTGAATCTAAAACCACATGGTTGCTAAGCAAGCTTGTTAATCACACAGCCATACATGTTCCTGTGTATGCATAAAATTTAGAAAAATACTGTTATCTAAAAGATGACAGAATGCTGACTGTTCTAAAAGTGGCCCAGTGTAACAGTAATTCTGCTCCTGTTTACCTGTTTGGGCATACCTAGTTCAACTGTCTGGAGCAGTCCATGCAGGTAGATGTAGAAAAAGAAGACAGTAGACAAGCAATCCTAGTATCCCTGAGCCTTAGCAATCAATGGAGTTACTAGGGTTGGGGTGTAAAATTTGCGCATCTGTGTAATTTAGGCAGGTGATTTTCATGATAAAATTTGTTAAAAAAAGCTAGTACTCATGTAAAATTCACACCCAAAAGTTATCAGAATTGCCGATATAGCCAGGGAAAAAAAGGTTTTCAATTTAGTTGTAATTAGCATAATTTCACTTACTTATGATTAGATTTTATTAAATTTTCAATAAATAAAAATAATTTCTGTTTAACAGGTATCACATTGAAAGCTATAAAATTACAAAATGTTTATGTTGTTTATAATAAACTTTATTTTACATTTCTTGCCCACAAGAGATTATGTCCAATCTTTAGCATACTGCTATGTCTTCTTAAATCACAATCACAGGAAAAGTTGTTAAGAATTACTAAAAAAACAAAGCTGATAAATATGCACAGGTGTTGCAAATTAAGTTTAATTACCAATAAACACCAGCATGGATGACACTTTACTCAACCAACAGAGGAAGGTGACCGATCAAACTAATTATATAAACAGAATTCTTTTCCACCTATTCTTGTTGGGACCTTTGATACAGAGTATCGAAATTTTAATCCCTTTCACACTTATAAAATGTTAAGCAAACTTAAGAATTTGTCATTACCATTATTGTCAGTATGGGCAGAACTTATGAAGGAGAAATTAAATATGTTGAATATGCATTTAAACATGACAATAGAGCTGCTGGAAGGTATTTTAATGTTAATGAAGCCAATGTTCAAAATTGGTGTAAACAATATGACAAACTTAAAACTGTGCTTAGTAATAAACAGACAAAAATAAAAGCATACAATCAAGATTATTCATATCATTACATTTTTTTCAGTCAGGAATATCCATATCACTATGTATGTCAATGGTGCTCCATTCTGATAAAGTAGAAACTCCAAGCAATGTAAAATATGGCCCGGACCAGGTTTAGCAGCATAAATGTCAGACTTGAAATAGTAGTTAACCATTTAAGTTTTAGTAAATTTATACAGAAAAAGTAAGCACTATACTGTCCAGCATAAATAAAAGTCAACTTCATTATATTTAAGCCATTATTTTTTCTGTAAAACCTATACTGACATTAAATGAGTCAACTTCCGGTATGAATGTTTACATTTTGTATGTCTTTTTTCAACAACAAAATTCTGGAAATGATCTACTCATGTAATTTACACATCCACTAAAGTTTATTTTTATTACTGTGAAAAAAGTGTGTAAATTACATGGGTTTTTAAAGTAAATGATGTATGGAGAGGGATGAAGGTCTTGGAGATGTACAAGGCGTATAAGAGGGAGATGAGGCACATTAAGAATGTATGTACACAGTGTAAATATGTAAATGGTGATGAGAGTAAATGTTCTTACTGAGTACCTACAAATGATATTAATATGAGCATTTAATATTCTTGTGGACAGGGATTTGGACAAGACAACACAGCACACAGTGCCAAGTGTCTTGATCCTACATAACTATCTATGATGTCCAGACATATACATTCTAACTTAACAATTTCACCCCAAGTCTACCTTGATTTATAATTACTTTATGCTCCTCCTTATCGATTTCCAATGCCCTTTCTAAAGTTGGTGTTAGGAAAGGTATCCAACTGTAGAATCCATACCAAATCAGATTGAAACCTGGTGTAGCCATCCAGTTTACCAGTTTCAGTCAAACCATCTAATCCATACCAGCATGGAAAGCAAACGCTAAATGAGATGATGATGATGAATAATCATCACTATTTTACAAGAACTAATGCTATCTAACAACTCCAAAATCGTCTCCAGTTCACACTATACAATGATAACAGCAGGCGTGTTTAGCTGTAATAAACTGCACCACTCAAACAACAATGACAAAAATAGGCAATTTTCTCTGTACCAGATGACAAAAACAATTAGGGAAGGATTGTGCTAGAATGGGCCTGTCTAATCCATGCCAGCATGGACATGATAAATTTATATATTTCATTTGCACTTTAGTTTTATTTAGTGGTGTGCAGGACTGTATTTCAGAAGTTCCAACCTCCAACACTTCTGACAATGATTGAATAATTTCTTAATGAAGCAATTTTGAATTTTGTTTTTGTCTTTTTATTACTTTAATTCACATGTGAAGGCAGGTGGTTTCACATACAACTGTTAGGGCATTGGACCCATGACCGCAAGGTCTTCAGTTTGATTCCTGAATTGGGCAGTATATTGTGTCTTTGGGCAAAGCACTTCATTCTGCATTGTTTCCGTCTACTCAGCAGTAAATGCAGTTGACTATTAATGCATCTCTCTCTCTCTCTCTTAATATCTCATCCTCAATGTTTCATTGGGTCAGGGGGTGGAGAGTCTGAAATTATATAGGCAACCTAAAAATTTTAGCAAAAGCACAGTTCAAGTGATCAAGCCATATTCACATGTGATAGCTAAGCTTTAGTTATATTTTTTACACTAATTCATAGACTGGTTGGAAGTTAAATCTTGAAGAAGAATTCAATAAAGATTGTGAAGAGTGAAACCAATTTGAAACAATGCCCATATTACATGGATTAGTTTACTGATGAAAAAGTGAAATAAATAATACTGAATCAGTAATGTAGGGATGGTACTTGCAAGTACCATCCCTACATTACTGGGGACAAACTAAGACAAACAGGGTAATGTGCCTAGCTTAGGAGCATGGCATAATGACTGCAGTTCTGTTTGAACTAACAAGCATGAAAACAATTAATGCAAGACCTTAATGATTGTTTAATAAAAGATAATATATAATAAATAAAAGCAAAATTATTTCAAAGCACTCACCTGTAATAATGTTTACAGAGGCTAACATTCCCTGATTGATAATGGGACAGGTCACACCTTGAGTTTATGAACCCATCGCCTGTGATTATGTAGCTGTATGAGATTGCCTAAACCTCGTCCACATTCTCGGCAATGAACAGGTGTGCAATTTCTCTTTCGGTGCTGATCAAAGTAGTATTTGCAAATAAAACAATATTTACACTTGTCACAGAAAAACAGGCCTTCACCATTGTGCTTCTTTTTAATGTGCAGCTTTAGGGAATATAACCGAAAGAAGGTTTTTTTACACTTGCTGCATTGGTGCTTGGCTTCTTCATGCACACCAATCATATGCCGCTGGCAGGCAGATCGATTGGGAAACTTCATGCCACATATTGCACATGTATCAGAGGTCACAGCATATTTTTTGGGTACTGTTGAAACAATTTTTACAACCTCTTTCTCATCAGAACTGCACACTTCCTCAGTGACTGTATACTCTTCCCCTATAGTTTGTACCCCAACATCGAGGTATGTATTCCCATAGCCATCAGCTGAGACAACTTCTAGAGGAATGCAATTTTCTTCAGTTTCAATGTCCTTCTGAATAAGAATAATGTTAGATTCAGCTGGATTAAGCATTTCATGCACCCTCATAGAATTATCAACAGCTTCAACAAGGCTTTCTTTATCTGCAGGTTCACCAGAAGCAGTCACTGTTTCTTCATTTTCTACTTTTACCTCAGAATCAGAAACCAAACTAATCAGTTGAATTTGCATATGCCATTCATCTCCCAACTCACCAACTGTTTGTATGTTTTCTGTTTTCACATCAGTGACAAGACCTGTGGTATCTATATCACCATTGGCAACCATCTGCATATGCCAGGCAGTATCCAATTCTGTGTAACCAGATTCAATTACAGTTTGTTGTGACACAACAGAATCATCGTCTGATGGCTGATTGAATGACAAACAGCCTTCAAGTATTACTGTGTTTTCATCAGTGACACCATCTGATGAAATAATAGTTTCTGTTTCTTCATCAGGGCTCTGGTTAGCAATTAGCATTTCAGAATTATTTCCTTTTTCTAAATTAAGAGTGCAGTCAAGATCTGAGGACTCTAAGTTGGTGTCACGGATATTTGAGATAATCAAGCCACACTCATGGCTTGCCACGTCAACTTCCATAATGATGTTTCATACCGCGAGAAATAAATATATATTTGTAGATCTGTATATTTTTGCACCTGTAAAAAGATGAAATAAAAAAAAAAAAACAATATCATTACATTTCAAAGTTGAAAATGACAATACCTGCAACATCATTATCAATATAGTGAAGGATGCCATTATGCATTGCACAATCTGCAGTCCCCACCCCTCCTACTGTAATCGATTCTTTTAGTCCATTGTCAAAAGAATCTCTATAGAATCCACTTTTCTTCCTTTCTTAGCCAAAATGATTCTGTGAGCAGTATTCCTGCCAAGACAACCTCTACATTTTCTCTCCACCTCACACACTAAAACTCCTCTGTTTCTATCCCATTCTACTCCATCAGGTGTAAAAATACATTCACATGCTTGAAACTAACACGGCCACCAGCCTGATATTATCTCTTCCATAACTTTGAAATAGAGCTACCCTCTATCCTCACCAAATTATCAATCTCTTTTGCACTTAACAGAGATTACTCAATCATTGGAAACATGTTACAATGTGACCCAATTTCCAAGAACTGGAACTAACAATCTTCTTACACTCACTTCTAATATCTTAAAAGTGATGAAGACAGTCACTAACAACTAACTTCTCCTTGAATCTCTTCTCTTTCTCTCTCTTCTTAAAGTTTGACTTTCGCAAAGCCAGATCTGTCTTTGTAAAAACAATGAAAGCAATGCTTTTGTCCCTGATACCAACAATTCCCTGGTGTCTGCCACATCTGCTCTTAAAACCAGCTACCTGTGGCCTCTATTTGTCTTTCATCTCTTCAATCAAATTACCAACACAGTATGAATGGATGAAACACTCTCTTCTATTGTTGTAATCCAACATTCAGGTCCCACCCAACTTCTTTGTCCAATATTTTAATAATCTATTTGTTATCACCATCAACAATGCCCACTCCTACATAGATTACACCACTCACCACCCTTTATTGCTCCCCAATCTTCTACATACAAGTATCATTTTCACATATCTAAACTACCTAAGCCATATTGACCAGATGAGCAGAGATCTTGAAAACATCCAGCAATGGAGTCAATCCAGTCTTGTTTCCCTCAACAATAGAAAAAAAAACAAACAAACAATCACTGCACATCTCAAGTAAAGCATTATGATACTTCCTACAAAATGAACAGACTGCAACTAGAACCCATACAACCTTTTCACATAGGTTCCACCATCAATAAAGATCACTCCTGGTGGACACACACAATGTTGCTATAACAAATGCTATATCTTAAAGACTGATTTTCTTCTTCAGAACCAGAAAATACCACAGCTCCCAATAAGTATTAACCATCAATGAAACTTAGGTGGTGGATGAGGTGGGTACAATGGAGTACTCACCCTCCGCCATCTGGAATGATGCTGTTATGTACATAGTCATCCTGGATCACATCCAAAGAAAGGTAACTTATCTGATCGGTCGGTATAAAGTTATTCACCTCCAGCCTACAGATGTAGTGTCTCCTTCTCCTGTCTTTTTTATTACTACTATAGCAGTCTCTGCTCTTGGTTTCCTGTTCCCACCATTCAGGCTACACCACTTTTTCTGTCCTCTACAGACCCACACTAAACATTACACCTAAATCCTTCTTGCCCTAAATGTTGGATCCCTATGTATTTCCTGAAACCATCAAACTGGAACAGCTATAGCAGTACATAATATCAATCCTACCAGTCTGGAGTACTTGTGAAGGACATGGATCTAAGCTCTCCTTCCAGACCAAATCACTAACAATAAAAAAATGTCATGTTTGAAGATACAAAGCAAGATGTTAACTGAATCCAAATCTAGTGAAAACTGAAGGCAACAGTGACTATCCACCATTTTACAGCACATCATCATTTTCATATTCACTTGGTCGGATGAGACTTTTTGAGGCAGTGATTTTAAAACCAGATGACATCCATTCTTTTAGTTAACTTTTACAGCACATCAAATTAGAAAAAAGCATGAGTGATATATATTTTATTGACATGAGTAGGTGCAAGCACGGCTGCGTGGTTAAGGCGTTGGCTTCCCAATTACATGATTTTGGGTGGCACCTTGGGCAAGTGTCTTCTACTATAGCTCCAGGTAGAGTAAAGCGTATTTGAGTGGATGTGATAAAAAGATACTGAAAGGAACCAGTGTGTGTATATATTTTATATATATATATATATATATTCTAATGTCCACAGAGCCATACCTGTACCAATTATATACATATCTACCTAACTATATATATGCATAAATGTAATTGTTTTCCCAAATAAATAGCACTTCATGTCTACTCAGGCACTCAAGTATAAGCCCACTGCATCTCATAGCAGAAACAGCTGAAAGCTATTGAAGTTCATAAGATAACTGTTCATTCCTTTGTTATCTCATTTTCTTAATATTCCTCAGGAGTTGACTAATGCTCCTTTCTGAAGCACATGTATTCTGAATTCTATACCAAGTTGTTAGTTTCACAATGCCTAAGCAATACACGCATACATCATATGTGTGTATGTATGTCGTCTCCTTGTCTTGACATAGTGTGTTAGCTGTAAATGAGTGTCACTGTCATATACAAGCAGTGTCATTTGTTTCTAAACTTTTGAGAAAACATATCTGACCATGGTGAATTATCTTGATTGGAAATAGGTAAAGGTTAGCAACAAGAAGGGCATCTAGTCCTAATAAATCAATCTTAACAAATTTCATCTGACTCACACAAGCATGGAAAAGTGGACATTAAAACAACAACGACAGTAATGATAGAAGGCTGAAAGTTAACAACAGTATAATTTGAACTCATCAACTAAGTGGGTGGAAATAGACACTAAGGGGTATTTATAAAAATAATTGTTGCTAAAATAGGCACAGGGGATGAAATTTTAAGGAAGGAGCTAGATGGTACCATCAACCCCAGTTCTGGACTGATGGCAGAATTTAAATATAATAATATATTGCAAAGTGATTGGCATTAGGAAGGACATCTAGCTATAGAAACCATGCCAAAATAGACAATAGAGCTTGGCACAGCACTCCAGGTTGCCAACATGGAGAATGGATGATAAACGATGATAAATAATGTTTTACACTTATACTACTACTGCTACTACTACTAATAATGATTTCTTATTAATGTCCTCATCATCGTCATTTAACGTCTGTTTTCCATGCTGGCATGGGTTGCTTGGTTCGACAAGATCTGGTGTACCACAGAGTTGCATTGTGCTCCAAAAAGCTTAATCTTCAACAAGCAAAGCAGGGTAAGTCAATTGATAATAAAGCTAGATTAACACCCAACTACACAATTTACTACAGCTTTGTGTTAAGCACCAGAGAGAAAAAAATTCTTCAAATTATTCCCCAATCTCGCAGAAAATTAACATTGCTATAATAAATTTTTAAATAAAGTTAACCGCTCGATTTCCCCATTATTAACTAGTTTCCATTGTATGAAAAAAAAAAGAAGAAAGTGAACGAACGAGTTTCCAACAAATCAAAAGAACCTATCGATTAAAAATCTCAGAGCCAAGTATACAAACCAATTCTGAGAGGGTACAATTCTAGTGACTATACTTAACTGCACAATATATTGAGAAATTTTCGATATGATTATAATTCCTCGATATGGGCGTTTACAGAATTTCGTTTCATACAACCTCCGTGTAAACTGTTAACATAAAAAAAAAAATTCAACTATTATTTGATAAAATGTGGAATCTGTGTGCAAATTGGTGAAATGTGTTTCACCATATTGAGGAATTTATCGTCTAAACAGCGTTTTCAGTCTGAAGGTTTTTGCTATTAAAACCTAGAGACGTAAAATACGCAAATATCAATAAAAATATTGGGTCTTAACAACCAAACTTCCTCCCCTTTACCTACTCTTCCAATTCCTCAAAGGGGGAACATTTTCACAAAGAGGAAGAAAAACATTTGGAAATTGTTAGAAAAGACCAGCTTCGCAGTTTCGACATTAAAAATAACAATAACGATGATTTATGGTGAGGAGACGTAAGACCTTGTAGAAACCAGCAATATCTTATTGGTACCAGTCAACACCGACCCAACGAGCCTATGATTGAACGTATTCCATTCATGACCATGTCAGAGATAGTGTAACTGGGACTACACTATCTTAAGTGTCCCCACATTTTTAAGAGTATGATTCGGGGAAGGTTTATTCGCTGTTTCTAACAGACCAATAGACAAACAATATAGAAGACCAGTAACTGATGAATAATACTTGTTTTACCAATACCGGAAGGATGAAAGGGAAGGCCCAAAGTCGACAGGGGAAAACCGACCTCTGTAATTATGGAGCTATGTATTTGATCACATTTTACTTTTCTTGTCTTCAAGAAACTACACGAATGAAATGTCTACAAAAGGAGGAGAGGGTAATATTGACACTGAAAAGTGACTGAGAACAGATAAGGAAAATCTTCGTTTCATTTAAAGAAGTTTATGTAATTGGTAGAATTCTCTTTCGTCCGATAACTGGAACAATATTTAAAGAATTAGGCTCTAAAATATTTGGTCTTTTACAATATGGTAATATTTAATACATACAAAACAGTAAAAGAACAGCGATCTAATTAGGTAGGCGGTAGAATGTATTTAAGTAGTTGATGAACATTATGATCTGATCAGAATTATAATTTACATCATAAAATATAGAGAGAAAGGAGGGAGATCGAGCAGAGAAGTGGATTAAGATAATCCTAGTAAGCTAAATACAACAACAAAGACTGAAGTAACAAAATACAGGAAATGATAAGTAAATAAAAATAGTGAAGACATATGAATGATATAC
Organism: Octopus bimaculoides; assembly: GCF_001194135.2. NCBI lineage: Eukaryota > Metazoa > Mollusca > Cephalopoda > Octopoda > Octopodidae > Octopus > Octopus bimaculoides. The sequence goes on from NC_068990.1 coordinate 54,403,473, forward strand.
AATGTTGAAATTTGATCTTGTTGCAGATTAATAGAAGACAATTGCTTAATATAATTGATTATTATAGCAAGAAGAGTGTTATATCCAGGATTGACGTCATTTACAGTAAAGGAACAAAGATTATGAAATCGCCTTTCAGATGTGACTATTTTAATAAATAAAAATAAAAACAAAAATACATCTAATCAAGGAAAACATCAAACCGTAATTAACGAAGAATATAAGTCGATATTATAAAGAATTCTCAGTAAAAAATCTTTTCAGAAAAGACAATTACAGAACACAATGCCAAACTGGCCAATAAATACTTGTTATAATGTTTATAAACATAACATGAAATATATAAGTATCGGCAATAATATTAACAAAGCCTACAAATACTTACCTTTAAATAATTATTCTTGTTGGAAGTGTTCACAAGAAATATAATCTGGCAAAATTTGTAAAGTTATTTGAATGAAAGAAAATCATTTATTTGAAGAAAACCAGATTTTTAAAAACTATTGACACCTAAATATCTCCCTTGACTAAAGAACCTGAAAAGGTAGATGAACCGTGTTACGATCTCTTGAGTATTCTGATTAGTTGAATTTTGTTTGCCAAAATAACAAGCTTTTTCATTGGTTTAACTTACTGCAGTATCCTAACTAGTCCGTGTAACTAATTATCTTGATAATTCTATTTTTTCAGATCATTTATAACACGGAGCTGTAGACAGACATTTATATATTTATGGTATAAGGCATTTTGTGAATAAGAGCGTCGTTGGTTACAAGGATCCAATGGACTAATTGATGGTCCAATGCATTTACGTTGATGAAGTAACAAGGAACCATGAGTGCAACACAGACGGAATAAATAGCACCGGATATTTTTATTAGTTGCACCGATTTAGCTGCTTTCGCGCCGTAATACAGACCTGAGAATATTTTCAATAGTAAATATCAACAAAAGATAAACGCACACATTTATATGTGTGTTTGTGTGCGTGTGTATATATATATATATATAGGTACTACTAAAGCAGCGCGGACCCGAACGCGCTAGCTAGTCTTGAGTGGTCGATTCTAACCCTAACCCTAACTCTAAACCTATCCCTAACCCGCGTGTGCAAATGAATACGTGTTTAGGGTTAGGGTTAGGGTTAGGATCGACCACTCACG
>NC_068990.1:54404721-54405386 GCF_001194135.2 Octopus bimaculoides
ATAGTCTGGGGGATAAAACCCTGTAGTTATGCCTATATATATATAGAGTACACATACTTCGATACGTAAATTTCGATCCTTTCACCCGCACGATTTTCACTAAGAAAGAAAAAAAACTCGGATTTTTTTAGTGTGGAATCAAGTATCCTGACCGGGGCTAATGCAGTTTCGGGCACTATCATGCTATTAGCTGTCAGAAGTGAAAGTGCTCACTGCCTGCTAGTGAAGTATCTGTCTGTCTGCCTGCATGCATGTTGCTGGCCTGTCGATTCTTTGGCTACTGACAGACCATGACTGGCCGGAGCAAGCTATATGTCTGTCTGTCTGTCTCTCTATCTATCTATCTATTACTCGAAAGTCCGCGCTAGCTAGTCGTGAGTAGAAAACACAAATTATATATAAAAACATATTTCCTGAAATTGCAAATTATTTAAAATATAAAAATATAATTTTCAACAGAGAGAATTTATCAAAATAGAAAACAAATGAAGTTTGAAGTTTAAAAATAATAGGATCGACCACTCACGACTAGCTAGTGCGGACGCGCGAACTTTCGAGTAATATATAGATAGATAGAGAGAGAGACACAGACAGGCCAGCAACAGGCATGCAGGAAGACAGGCAGATACTTCACTAGCAGTGAGCACTTTCACTTCTGACAGCTA
>NC_068990.1:54405486-54405883 GCF_001194135.2 Octopus bimaculoides
GGTAGAGGTTGGGTATGTGGGAGTTGGTGTAAGGGATGGGGTGGGGTGAGATGAGAAAGATAGGGAAGATGGGGCTGGAATGTGTAGGGTTGGGTGGGCTTATGAGGGAAGGGTGACAATGAAGGGGGAAAGGAGAAGGTGAGTAGGGGAGAAAAGAGAGTAGGAGTCGGAGCAAGAGAGGAGAGGTAGGTGGGAGGAAGTAGGTGTGAGTGGGAGAGAGGCAAGGGAAGGAGAGTTGAGCCCATGTGCAAAGGAGCGAAGAGAGAAGATTAATCCCTGTTCATGGCACAAATGGTGCACCAGATGGTCCCGGTGCAAGGACAATCCGGACACGGACAGGTATTGCAAAGAATGACTGGTAGAGCAGAAATGGCGTGAGACCGAGGTGTCATTGCCG
>NC_068990.1:54407625-54408649 GCF_001194135.2 Octopus bimaculoides
TATATATATATATATATATATATATATATATATATCTACACATGTTTTTAACACATATGCTGTATGTCTTTGAGAAAATGCCACTTGCTAATGAGTTCCATCCCTTTTTGGTGATGTTTGTGGAAAACATAGTTTAATGTATTTTATATAAAATATTTTTTTTATTAGAATTGATTTTACATTGTCAAATTTTGGGATAAATTTTGTGACAATGTAAATGTTGAAGAGATTCTAGTGAATGTGTTCAATTATTGATGGTTGAAGATCTCTCTGGTTAATCTTTTCATCTTCTGTATGCTTTTTCATTATCCATACAACATATTAATTGCTGACCAATGTAAACTAGTATCTCAGAATTCTTACGTATTGTTATTGGCATGTTAGGACTGGCATCAACATATCAGCAAATGAGTGTAACACATGGGGTTTTTGTATAACTAAAGACTTTACACAAGTGGAACTGGGGTTCCTTGAAGTTAAAACTATGGTGCATGACTTTTGATATAAAATAATAATAATGGTTCCAAATTTTGGCACAAGGCAAATAATTTAAGGAAAGGGATAAGTTGATTACATTGACATAATTGTATAACTGGTACTTATTTTATCGACCCTGAAAGGAAGAAAGGCAAAGTCGATCTCAGCAGAAATTGAACCCAGAACATAAAGACAGACAAAATGCTGCTAAGCATTTTTGCCAGTGTGCTAAAGATTCTGCTAGCTTGCCACCTTTTATATATAATAAAAGTAATAATAATAATAATAATAATAATAATAATAATAATAATAATAACAACAACAACAATAATTCATCTTAATTTTTGCACAAAGTCAGGGGAGGAGCAAGTCAATTACTTCGATCTCAGAATTTGATTGGCACTCATTGACCCTAAAAGGATGGAAGGTAAAGTAGACATTGACAGAATTTGAACTCAAAAAGATAAAGAGCTGGAAAGATGTGCAAAAAATCATGATGGTATGCAATATATCTTTCTCTTTTTGCAAATTTAATACATGATGGCAG
>NC_068990.1:54409201-54410783 GCF_001194135.2 Octopus bimaculoides
AAAAAAAAAACAGTTAACAACAACAAAATTCCCCAATAGTGGGGAGTTCCACCCAGGGTCAATAAAGCACCCCACACATCCTGGTCACCCCGATTGCCAAGGGCATGCCAGGTAGGCACCCCTCTTCCCCTCAACTGCTCCAGCTTACAGACAAATATTCAGAGTAGACCCAGCCACACGAGCCATTCTCACATTAACCCACCTTTTAATAAACTTACTGATGTGTGTGTGTATAGGGGGGTAGTACTCCCCTCTCTTTCTTTTACAAGTGAAACTTGAAAAGGTCGATGTGGGTTTGGCCGAAGAGGAAAGTGTCTATCTTCAGTTCTTTCAGCCTTGTCCACTGCACTACCGCTTTCACTATAGCCATCAGGCAGAGGAAAACTGGCTTTCCCGCCTGACCAAAAGAAGGCAATGGAGCGATCCTCACGATGGACTTGGCTAAGAACCGGACCCATCCTACACATCACAACAGCTGTTCAACAAAGCTCCACAAGTCAGTAATGCATGGACACTTGACGAGTGCATGCAGGACAGTCTCATCGCCCCGCACACACCTTGGACATGTCTGTCTGACAGCACTTCCGTGTCTATAGAGCTTGTCCTGAACTGGCAGAGCTCCCCCGTAGCACTGCCAGGCCAGGTATTTCTGGAAGTTATCTATAGGCCCCGTCCCGAAAGTCCTCTGGAAAAGCCCAGTTAGTTGAGCCCTCTTGACGCCCAGAGTTTCCCTGAGTATGTCATCACTCTTTCCCTCCACTAATCCCCAATAGAACTCCATCGTGGAACTTCCACTGACCGCGTTGCTGACTGGCAGAAAGCTGTGAGGGATTGTCTACACTCTAGGTGCCAAGTGCCCTTTCTTGGCTTGAGCCAGGACTGTAGCTCTGTCAATAAACTGAGCTATGGAAAGTCCTGTTTGATGAACAGCAACCACACATGCTCACCATGAAGGAAACACTAAGAATGTCGCAGCCTCAGTGCATATCTGCACATCATTAGCCATGGCATGCCCAGTCCTTCACTCAGTGGCTGTTTACAGCAGATGGACCATCCGACGAGCGAAACACATCCCTTCCATAGAAAGCAGAAGAGCAAATGCTCCAACTTTATCAGGCACGAAGTGGAGTAAGGGACGGTGGTCAGGCAGTAGTAGATGATGGAAATGATGTACGCATCCCCACCGCCGCCCAGCCCAACAGGGGCAGCTTCCTCTCTGCCCATTTCTGGGTGAGATTGGCTACCCTGCTCATTAGTTCTCCCCAATTCTTGTCCACCTAGAGGTCTGCACCAAAGCAAGCCCTGAGCAATTTAACCAGTCCTTTCATCTAGCATCCTACAATGCTGTTGGTTGGCATGGACCTGCCTCTCCAGGTGCTGAGCTGCAGGCCCACTGACATCTTTTGGTTGATCTTTGCTCCTATCACTGCTTTGTACTCCCTTAGAGCAGTGCCAACGACCTCAATTTCCGAGGTGTTCGACATTATTATGGTGATGTCATCTGTGTAAGCCGACACAAACCTTTCACATCCTAGATCACATAGTCCTCTTATAGGTGACTGAGCTTTCTTTTTTTTTTGGA
>NC_068990.1:54410813-54419209 GCF_001194135.2 Octopus bimaculoides
GGGGGGGGGGGGGGCTACATGTGGTTGTGAGTGCATTGGTGGATTTGGTTGGGGATGGTGGTGCTGTGTCTATGTTCGATGTGCTGGGGGATTCTGTGTTTTTGGGTGTTGGTATAGGTTTTTTTGTTTCCTTTGCCTTTTTTGTTTTTTTACTTTGTGGGGTTCTTTGTCATCTTCACTACGGGATGAGAAGTGGCTAATGTCTGTATGGTCTGTCCTGGGGAATGTGAGTGTGTCTGTGATAGTGTGAGTGTATGCTTGAGAGAGGGGTGGGGGTGCTGATTTGACAGATTCCCCAGCTGGTTTTCCCTGTTGTATGGGGTTCATATGCCTCTGTTGTTGTTGTTCTTCTTCTTGGAGGTGAGGCTGTAGTTCAATTAAACGGTCTCTGTTGTTGGGGGTGCACTGCAGGCTGCAGGTGTGGCCATGCACCTCCTGAATTTTGGGGGCAGAAGGCTCTCATGTGGCTTGTGGACCCACATTTGTCACATCTGGGCTTCCTGCCTTCCACAATGACACACAGTTCTACCCCGTTGGGCAGCTGAACCAGGTCTGGGATCTTCTTGATATTCTCTAGTTTCACGTGGATTAATATCTCCAAGTTGATCCTGCACCAGTTCTCCCTGCTGCTCCTTTTTACCTCCAGGAGTGCCTCTGGATCCTGCATAGCACAGGCAATGATCCACCAGACGCTTAAACCTGGTGGCACACTGTTTACCCTAATTTTTGTCATTCTCTTCGAGAAGTAGGTGAGATACAGGACCTGTTCCCCAGTCCACTGGGGTGAAACTGCATGTCTTTGCACAAGGACCTCACTTTTAAAGAAAACCTCAATGCTGGCAAATTGCCTCACTCTCTGCATGTGAGTCACATCTATTAAAATTTCACTGAGCGCCTTCTTGACATGACTAAAGGAAGCTATTTTGAATCTCTTACATTTCCATGATACACATTTAAAATACACTGTCTTTCCTTCTTTTGCCTCTATTATTTCAGAAGGTATAAGCACTGATGCCTTACTCCCAACAACTTTGATGATGTCTTTTGCTTTTGAAAGTTCTTGAATTTTGTCCTCGAGAGGAAGTGTAAACATTTCCTTCTTTGTGTTTGCTACATCAGTAAACCTCTTGTTTTTGTTGTTGCTGTTGTTACTGCTGCTGCTGTTGTTGGTGGTGGTGATGGTGGTGGTGTTGTGGCCACTTCCACTGTTGCCACCCTCCACACTGCTGTCACTGCCTTCAATTGTAGTATTATTTTCTCCACTAAAATCCATTGTATTCTGAATTGCATTGCTGTTGCTAATATTACTACTACTTCTGCCACAGCTGTCTCTGCCAATACTGCTGCCATTGCTGTCTCCGCCACCGTCACTGCTGTTGCCAATGCTTTCACTGCTGCTACTATGAGGTGGACTTTGAACTTTAGTACCCTTCTTTTTTCTCCTCCTCCTCTCCTGTAATGTTATCAGTAGCTGAGAGAAGAGGACGGAAATCTTCAGCATTCAAAAGACTTTTTTGAGGAGGGCAGCTTTTTTCTTAAATCTTCCAAAATATGTTCTGCCATCTTGTTAATTTATATTGTATTAAAATGTCCACTGAATTTATTTGGGCTGAATATAGCCCTGCTAGGGGCTAAACAAATACAGGTACCCAATGCCAGGTCCATAATGTTTCTATTAATAAATTGCAACAATGTTTAAACGTAAAAACTGCAACAAATGGTTGTAAACTAAAGTTTTGAGCAAAACTTACTTTGTGCCTTCAAAAATACATCTGTTATGTTCAGCAGTAAATAATAATGATGATAATAATAATTCTTTCTACTGGAGGCACAAGGCCTTAAATTTGTGGGGAGGGGACTAGTAGATTACATCAACCTAGTACACAAGTGGTACTTAATTTATCGACCCTGAAAAGATAAAAGGCAAAGTCAACCTTGGCGGAATTTGAACTTTGAATGTACAGACAGACAAAATGCTGCAAAGCATTTTGCCTGGCATGCTAATGGTTCATTAATATTATTAATGCCTTAATAATAATGATGATAATAATAATAATAATAATAATGATAATAATAATAACCCTTTCCCTTATAGGCACAAGGCCTGACGTTTTGGGGGAGGGGTTTAGTCAATTACATTGACTCCAGTGCATAACTGGTACTTGTTTCATAGGCCCTGAAAGAATGAAGGGCAAAGTTGACCTCAGCAGAATTTGAACTCAGAATGTAAGGACAGATGAAATGCATTTAAGCATTTTGCCTGGTGTGCTAATGGCTCTGCCAGCTTGCCACCTTAATAAATTAAAATAATAATAATGATAATAATAATAATAATAATAATAATCCTTTCTACTAAAGGCACAAGGCCTGAAATTTGCGGGGAGGGGACAAGTCGGTTACATTGACCCCAGTGTTTCACTGTTACTTAATTTATTGACCCTGAAAGGATGAAAGGTAAAGTCAACCTTGGTGGAATAATAATAATAATAATAATAATAATAATAATAATAATATTAATGATTTCTTTTATTTACCACCAACGTGAAGGATGGGGGGACAATACAAAGACAGACATAAAGTGTGGGGATTCAAATATGATGGAATGATAAAAAAAAACAGTATATACAGTATGCACTAGTAGAAGGGAAGTATACAGAGTATACGACACTAGAAGAAGAGGGGAAAAAGTGATAGTGATGGAGCCTCCCTGATACAGGAGTACCTCTAGGGAAAATTGAGAAACCCTACCATCCAAGACCACTCTGAATGCCAATGAAAAGTGCCCCCTCCAACTCCTTTTTTCCAACTCACAGGCCTACATTGAAAGTGGTACCATCCACTCTTACCATTTTTGTAACTTTCACTCACCTTTTCATAAACTCACTCAAGGACAGCAGCCCCCTCTTTACCCTCACTTTCCTTTTCAAGTGAAACTTGAAAAAATCGATGAGGGCTTTACCAAAGGGGAATGTTTCTGTCCTCATTCCTTTCAGCCTTGTCCACCAGACAACCTCTTTCCCCACAGCCACCAGACAAAGGAAAACTGCTTTGCCTGGCTGATTAAAGGAGGGTGGTGGGGCAACCATCATTATGGACTTGGCTGACAGATGAATCTGTTCCATATGTGACAGCAGCTGTTTGACATAACTCCACAAGTCAGCAATGCCCGGACACTGAACAAGTGCTTGCAGAATGGTTTCATTGCTCTGTGAACACCTTGGACAAGCCTGTCTGACAGCATATCTAAGCCTGAAGAGTTTATCTCAAACTGGTAGCACTGCCAGGCCAAAGACATCTGGAAATCATCCATAATAGTTCCTGACTGGAAAGTCCTCTGGAATAGAATTGCCAGTTTGTCTTCGTTGACGCTTAGGGTCTCCCCGAGGACATCATCACACTTTCCCACTACTAATCCTCTGTATATAGCTAAAGCAAAACAGCCACCAATCCTATTGCCTGTAGAGGAAAGTGAGCGCCTGACAACATTCTAAGTGCCAGATGCCCAGTCTCGGCCTATTCTTTACCCAGGACTGCAGCTCCATCAAGGAGATGAGCTGTAGAAAGGTGTGTCTCACAAATGGAGCCCAAACTTTCTAGAAATCCTTGCAGGTGGTATAACTTGAGTGTGTGTCTGCGCATCAAAAGTCATGGTATGACTAAGCTACCATGCAGAGAGGGTTGGCAGCAGACCACCTGCCAGACCATTGGAACATGTCTCTTTCACAAGAAAATAAATAGAATACGCTTCAATCTAATTAATCAGTAACTGTGGCAAGGCATGATGGTCAGATGATAAATAATGACAGAGGCGATGTAGGCGTTCACTACCTCTGCCCGACCTTTCATGGACAATTTCCTCTCTGACCATTTCTGGATAAGATAGACCACCCTGTTTATCATCTCTTCCCAATTCTTATCCACCTGGAGGTTGGGACCAAACCAGACCTTGAGTAGTTTAACTGGTCTGAATCCAATGACACCATTCGACTGCATCACTCTGCCTCTCCAGGTGCCCAGTCATAATCCCTCTGACTTGTTGGCATTGATTTTGGCCCCTGCAGCTGATTCATGTTCCCTTACAATAAACCTGACCGTCTCCATTTCGGAGGCATCCAATACCATGACAGTGATGTCGTCCACATATGCCAGCACTGTCCTCCTGAGTTCAATTTCAAAGGGAGGCCTCTTAACTGTTCCAACTTCCACAGCAGTGGCTTGAGAAGTGACAGAGGTGACAGTGGGGAGCCCTGGCGGACTGAACGTGCGATACTAAATGGTTCCAATCGGTGGTCATTTACTTTAACCACCAAGCAGGTACTGCTGTGCATTGCAGCAATCCAGCCTCTGAAAATGGATCTGAAACTGGCTGCTTTAAGGACGGCTTCCAAGTAGCAGTTGTCAATCCTATCAAAAGCTTTTGATTGATCTAAATTGATCAAGGCCCCACTGAAGCCAGCTTTAGTCCAAGCCCTCTATATGATGTATCGCATAAAATGGAGGTTGTCATGGATAGAGCTGTTCAGGATTGCGCACAATTGAGCTTCTCCAACCAGACTACCAACAACAAGCACCAACCTTTTTGCTAACACCTTGACCATAATCTTAAACTCTGTGTTTAGCAGAGTTAGGGGCCAAAAATTCCCTAGCATGTCCCCATTGTTGGCATCCTTTCTCAGCAGTGTTACTACACCCCAGCTAACACCACTAGGAATTCACCCATTTGCTGCCAGTTACTGTAGGCGTCTTTCAAGAGGCTGCCAAACAAATCTGGCATGAAAACAAAGAATTCATATGGCAGACCATCCAAATCAGGCAATTTGCGACTTGTGCAATTGCTCATCACCTCCCATATTTCAGAGGCTGTAATCAGCTTTTCACAGAATCTCGCACCTGTTACCAAGAGCCATGGTAGGTCATCCAGGCATGAAGTAAAGTCTGCTACTGTTGGCGACCCATCACCCTCCCCAAACAGCTGCGCAAAGTGCTGCTGGAATGCAACACACATCTGCTCAGAACCAAGTAGCACACATCTGTCCTGATCTCTCAAAGACTTGATCATGGTTTTGTTTCTATGTCACTTCTCTACTGTTTGGGCCCATTGGATAACTTTAGTTCCTTCGTGTTTTAATGTATGGGCTTTAGCTCTGATAACACACCCTTCATGTTTCACTTCAAAGGAATGGCCCAGGGCCATTATCATCACTAACACATCAGTCGTGGTGCCTTTACTAGTTTGCTAACTAGTTCTCTCTTAAACCTATTTCTTTCTATTGCTAAATCTTTACTAAATGCTATCAATTCTACTGTATTCGCTCTCTTCAGAGTGATCCACCTCTGGTTGTTTACAATAGACCCTGTCAACTGCAGCTTAACTACTAATTCAGTCCCTGTAGTCTTTGCAAGCCGGTAAGGGTGCATTCAACTTCCAGTAACCAGGTCCCTGTCTATGGGTCCTATCTAAATCAACTGAGCGTATCACAAATTTGGGATCTGTGTAGCCGACCAATTTTAATTGTGACAACCCATACTATCCCCATCCTGACCCGCTGTGGTTGTTCCATGTGTGGACATGGAACAACCACAAATCCACAAATCCAGTCGGTACCTGTCAAAAAGCTGTAAAGTCCTGAGCAGGTTTTTGAGGCTTTTACACCCAATTCTGCTATGTACTAAACCCACACAGTCCTTCTGTGCATCCAAAATACTATTCCAGTCTCTCAAGAATGTTTCTAGATACCTGAAGAAATCTGGCCATCCAGCCCCTGTTGGAGCATAAACCACCACTTATCTAAAGACACCACCTTCACTACCATTCATGTCCAAGACCACCACCCTACCATCCAGGTCCAGGAAGATAGACCGTACCTGAGATCTAAGGATTTCTAGAATAGCACTACTACACCGCTACCTACTTCCTATAGACCACAAGGTGTGAATACCTCAAAGTCCTTGTAAATGGATACAAGAGCATATTTTCTGGAGATCCTTGTTTCACTAATGGCAGCCACATTCAAATCAAATGACCTGAGATCATTAAGCAACTCACCTTGCTTCCAAACTGATCCCAGGCCACACACATTCACACGCCCCATTCTCAGCACAGTCATGCTAGTCGGAGAAAGAAAATGAGGAGGTTACTCGCTTTGATTTTTGAGAAGCCTGGAAGTTCCAAGTCTCTTTAGTGCCGAAAATCTTTTAAAAGGCCCTTCCAACAGCCTTTTATCAATTGATTTAAAAAATCCTCACACTACATGGGAATCTTTCTGTTATAGTTTTATAAATGTCTGATGATGTTTTAATTAAAAGTCTGTCCTCAGGGGTTTTGAGGATGAAATCCTCAAGATCAATTCCCTCTGCCTCTATTTTGTTTTTGTTTTGATTTACAAAATCCATCAATTAACTGTTGCACTTGTTCACAACAGTGAAATTGATGGATACATTTCATCAACAATGGTCTTTGAAGTTCAGTAATTGGTTGTTTCTGTGTTTCTGTGATTTCATGCTGTTGTTGATGATGTTGCTGTTTTTGAAGTTGTTGTTCTTGTTCTTGTTGTTTTTGTTGGAGTGGTTACAAATTGTGTTGCAATTGTGGTTTCAGTATATGTTTTTGTTGAGTTCATGGAGTAGGGCTATGTACTCTCCTCTTTTGCCGACCTCTATTGTCACTGTGATACATTGATTGTTCAGCTCTTCTATCTCCATGTCATTGCAGTTGATGTTGGTTTGGGAGATTGAGCATCCAGAAGTTTGCTTTTCTGTGGCAACCAGGGGTAGACTCCTTCTTTGTCTTATTTTGGGAGTAGGTGTGTGCATGGGTGTGGGTGTATGTATAGGAGTCTTGAGTCATGATTTTGTGTTTGTGGTGTTTGTAGTGTTGGCAGGAGTGGTAGTTTAGTTTTTCTTTGTTTCAGAGCCTTTAAATGAGTTTACAAATCCACATGTGTGGCATCTTGGCTTTCTACCCTCCACTAACACTGACAAGTGAGTACCATCTGGTCAATATTGTCCTGCTTGCATTGTAAGGTCAGTTCCATACCTATACCTGACCAGTTTTGCTTAGGTAGCTTCTTGACCTCCAATATTGTCCCTTCATCTTCTTCTAAGCCTGCCAAAATGGCTGCCACTAACCAGGTAATGGATATTTCTGGCGGCACATTCAGCACCCTAATCTTAGCAAGGCGTTGGTTGCAATAACTGGGGATTAAGAAAAAGTAGACATTCCTCAAAGTGGTTGTGGAATTATGCCTGGCTTCTTCTTCCATCCCAAATCTCACCTCTATAGTTCCAAAATTCTTTCCTCAAGTGATGTGGGTCTTTTGTTCCCACACGTGCCCAAGGCATTTTGGTATTTCACTCTCAGGAGCATTTTCCACCTGGCATGATTTAACTCCAATGCTGCAGTATGTGACAGTGCATCTTAAGATATTTTCTATCATGCTGGATGGAGGGTTTAGAGTTACCCTTCTCCCATTTCTTTTTACAATTTTCCTTGCCATTTTAAAATCTCCATCTATGCAAAGATTTTCCATATTTCTCATCACAAATGCAAAAGAAACGGAGGTGATATTCATGTTTTTATGTTTAATTTCTTTTGTATTGTTGTAGCTGTTGTTGTTGCTGTTGTCACTGTTGCTGCTATTGCTGTTGTTGTTGTCAACACCAAAAGTTTTGATGTTGCTTAGAGATGAAACATTATTCACCTCGGTGACGTCATTAAATTTAGGCTATGCGATATTCTTGTTCTCATTTTATATTCTGACGAGGAATGTGTTCTTTTGTCGAACATTATGATAGCTTCTTTATCAGCCATCTTTAACTGAATAATCAAAACAGCAAAATATAATTTTTTTCTGAAAGTTGCTAAAATTAAAAAATTATAGATGCACATCCCCTGCAAAACAGTGACCTTCTGCTCAGTCCAGACAATCTCAGTGATGCAATGGTAATAATAAAATGAAAACATGGGGACTTAGAAGGCCAAAAAGATTACAAACAATATTTTAACTTATGGAACTCCAAATTTCCATGACTTTACAGTATGGCGGCCATAATAATAATAATAATAATAATAATAATAATAATGATAATGATAATAATAATAATAATAATAATAAATCCCAGCAATGGTTGTGAAGCTCAGGACTCAAAGCAGAGACTGAAGGATTTTTAATTGCTGCACAAGACCAAAGCCTCCCCACCAGAAATTACCAAAAACATATAATGAAAAGAAACATAACAAGTAACTGTAGAATATGTGGAGATGGACAAGAAACAATAAATCATATTATCTCTGGCTGCCCAGTCCTGGCTAAGAAGGAATATATTCACAGACACGACAAAGCTGGGACCTATATACACTGGAAGCTATGCCAACACTATGGAATATCAACAGAAAA
>NC_068990.1:54419346-54421580 GCF_001194135.2 Octopus bimaculoides
GTTTCCCTAAAAGAAATGGAAAAACTTTCAAAATACAAAGACCTGGAAATAGAGGTAACTCGAATGTGGAATCTAAAAACAGAAACAATTCCTATCATAGTAGGTGCCTTAGGTATAATAAAAAAATATTCAGACAAATACATAACAAAAACACCAGCACTTACAAATATATATAACATACAGAAAATTGCACTACTGGGCACTACACACATCCTACGCAAAACACTTTCAATACAGTAACCATAAGAGCATCACAGCAAACCACAGTACATACCCAAGGCACACAGAGCTGCGCTCGGTAGTGAAGTGAAAGCACGTTATAAAACTAAAACTACTGAACAATAATAATAATATTAATAAAACACTTATCAGTGGAACCATTGCTTATGATGGTGTATTGTTGTTTCTGATGAAACCTATTGAACAGCTACATGGATTAAGTGACTGAGAGTTTAGTGATGTGGCCAGCTGTTACTTTCAGGAAACCAATATTTGTGGTTTTAAATGTCAGGTTTTCAGAATGGAATCAAGTGCCATACTGTTCTGACACTTCCTCCAGATTTTATAATCAGTTGATTTATTGTCTTAGACATCTCTCTACCACATTGGCAATTATAATTAATCATTTATCAAAATGTCACACTTTAATTGGTAATGTTAACAGAGATTAAATGACATTCATGCCTTTCTCGAGAATATTAGTAGTGCACATAAACTGAACACACTTTAACCAATAGCTACCTGTTTTGTAGACTTGACTGAGTGGGTCTTTACCATTTATTCAAAGGTACTCACCACTATTGGGGAGAGCCTAGTTGGACCTTTACCTGGTAATATACATTAAAAAAAAAAAATTACAATACCAACTGGTATCAAAACTTACTGAATATAGAAGAGGCTGTTCCTATTGATATATTTATCAGTTGAGTGCTTCTCAACCTGACACATAGTAATCTCCACCCAACCAAATGAAAATAATATTGAAGTTTTCATTTCTCTCCCTTATCATCGAATAGCCATTTTGATAATGTTTCTTTCGGTGTCACTCATTCAACTCTGATTTATTTTATATCAGACATTTTAATGTTCCCTTTATCTTAATATTTCTCTTCTCCAAGGCAGTGAGCTGGCAGAATCATTAGCACTTCAGGCAAAATGCTAAGTGGCATTTCATCCATCTTTACATCTGAGTTCAAATTCTGCTGAGGTCAACATAGCCTTTCATCTGTTCAGAGTTGATAAGATAAGTACCAGTTGAGCACTTGGGTTGATGTAATCAACTTACTCCCTCCCTCGAAATTGCTGGCCTTGTGCCAAAATTTCAAACCAATATTTCTCTTCTGCTCTCCACTCTTTCTCTTTGTCTATGTGCATGAGGAGAGGGAAAATATTTAGATGAATTGTGCAATGTCTCTCATTCTTTCTATCTGTATGTTCATATTGCTATGCATGCATGCACGTGTGTCTGTGTGTGTGCATGCATGCATGTGTGTGTGTGTGTGTGTGTGTGTGTGTGTGTGCGTGCGTGCGTGTGTATGTGTTTGCCTCCAGTCCCAAAACATACTGTTGCTAAAAGAGGTTGAATATCCAGTTAGCCAAGCTAGATAATCAGTCTCCAAACAGCTGTGTCAAGTAGTCTCGTTCCTCCATCCTCTATATCAATGACAAGACAATATAGAGCTTATATCCATTTTTTAAAATGATGATTAATTCTGTATTGTGTTTCAGGATGGTCATTGGACAAGTTTAAAAAGTTTAGAAACCATCTTCATTTTATTAACCACCATGATTTGTTCGTTCCCTTTTTAATTCTCACAACACTCCCTCTCACTTCCTCTGTGGACCAGTACCAGTCTGTGGATCATTTGCTACTGGGCTAAAAAGAAATAATCAACTTGTTTAAAATTATATAATAGATAAATTGAATATTGAACTTTAATTTTAAAAGATTTGTTTAAATATTCAATATTCATCTACTCAATACTATCTATCACAACTGTAAGCACTTTTTACAATTAATGTATATTTTTATTTATTTCTAACTAGCAGAGATACCTGATGTTGCTTGGAATTGAAATGGCATGGTTTTTTATTCTTTTACTTGTTTCAGTCATTTAACTGTGGCCAAGCTGGAGCACAATCTTTAGTTGAACAAAAAGAAAGAAAGAAAGAAAGAGGGAGGGAGGGAGGGAGAGAGGGAGAAAAGAGAAAGAAAGAGGGAACGAAAAAGAATG
>NC_068990.1:54421716-54427339 GCF_001194135.2 Octopus bimaculoides
GAAAGAACAAAAGAAAGAAAAAGAGAAAGAAAGAAAGAGGGAGGGAGGGAGAGAGGGAGAAAGAAAGAGGGAAAAATAAAGAAAAAGGAAAGAAAGGATGGAAGAAAGGAAGGAAAGAGAGAAAGAACAAAAGAAAGAAAAAGAGAAAGAAAGAAAGAGGGAGGGAGGGAGGGAGAGAGGGAGAAAAGAGAAAGAAAGAGGGAACGAAAAAGAATGAAAGAAAGAAAGAAAGAGAGAGAAAGAAAGAAGTAAAGAAAGGAAGAAAGAAAGAAAGGAAAGAGAGAGAAAAAAAGAAAAAGGAAGAAAAAGGAGAGAAGGAAAGAAAGAAAGAGGGAAGAAGAAAGAAAGAGAGAGGGAGAAAGAACAAAAGAAAGTCTGAAAGAAAGAATGAAAGAAAGGGAAAGAACAAAAGAAAGAAAGAGAGAGGGAAAAGGAAATAAAAGAGAAAGAAAGAAAGAAAGAAAGAAAGAAAGAAAGGAAGGAAGGAGGGCGAGAAACAAAGAAAGAAAGGGAGAAAGAAAGAAAGGAGGGAGGAGGGAGAAAGAAAGGGGAGAGGGGGAAGAAAGGAAGAGGGAGGGAGGGAGAAAGAAAGAAAGAAGGAAGGAGGGAGAAAGAAAAAGAAAGAAGGAAAGAAAGGAAGGAGGGCGGAAGGAATGAAAGAAAGAACAAAAGAAAGAGGGAGAAAGAGAGAAAGAAGATATAAACTAAAAGACAGAAACTATTACAGAGGATGAGAGAGGATATATGTAAGCAAGAGAAACAGAATGAGAAAAGGGAGAGAATCAGTTGAAAACTGCAGTTTTTAGAGAAAAACCCATGTAAAACACCTCTTTTTCCTGTTTCTCACTTTACATGGGAGCTCTGGGCAAAAAATTATAGTGCATGACCATCCTTGGCACATTAGTAATGTATGTATAATGTTTGGTGAAAATCGGTTGAAAACTGTAGAAATGCATTTGTATTACACACACAGACATCCTTTGTTTTACATATATAGATAATTTTCAACTAATTTTCTAATCCCAACTAATTTTCAGATTTTAAAGAATTTTGGTACAATGACCCAAAAGCAAATGTCACTGATGAGGTAACAGAAGGGTCACAGAGTGCAAACAAAAAGAAAGCTGCATTTAAAAGAAAATACCGAGGGTCCTACATAAAATACAGGTTCATCACAGCATATGATTCACATACTCCACAACTGCTCTACACTGCTGGTGAATGACAAGCTAATGAAGCCATGAAACCTTGAAAATCATTTCACCACATGGAGAGCAAGCACCCTGCATTAAAAGACAAGACCTTGGAATTTTTTGAAAGAAAAAAAATGAACATGAAGTACAGAAGCAATTACTGAAAACCACTACTTCAACAAATGTGTCTGTTCTGAAAGCATCATTCTTAATAGCTAACCACATTACTGAAGCCAAAAAACCCTTCACTATTGGTGAAAAGTTGATTTTGCCTGCTGTTAAGGACATTTGCAGTGAAATTTTCAGAGAGAAAGCAGCTAAAAAGGTTGCAAACATTGCTCTTTCAGCTAGCACTGTAACAAGGCAAATTAATGAAGTAGCAGAGGATGTCAAAGTACAGTAGTTAGAAAGTATTAATGAGTCACCGTGGTACACAATTCAGGTAGACGAATCTACTAGTGTTGACAACAAGGCAATATTGCTTGTTTTTGCACGTTATATTTTTCAGGAAGATGTGCACTGTTTTACCAACTAACACTACAGCTACAAAACTATTCAAATCCTTGAACGATTACATATCAGGAAAACTTAATTGGTCATTTTGTGTTGATATATGTATGGACCAAGTGGCTGCGATGACTGGATGGCTTTCTGGTCTTAGAACATGGATCAAGGAAGTTGCTTCCAAAAGTGAGTCTATGCACTGCGTCATTCAGAGAAAAATGCTGTCAAACTGAAAGATGTTACCCAAGCTTAATAGCGTTTTGCAAGATGTGATTAAAGTTATTAACTACATTAAGATACATGCTCTTAACTCGTGCCTGTTTGAGCAGCTTTGTGAGGAGATGGATGCAGAACAAAAATTTTCTCATGTACACAGAAGTCAGATGGCTTTCTAAAGGCAAATCACTAGCTAGAGATTTTTGAGTTACAAGAGCCACTTCAGATATTTGTTTTAGAAAAGAAGACTCCACTGGCAATGCATTTCAATAACACCAAATGGATTGCAACACTTGCTTACCTGTATGACATATTTAATCAGCTCTAAATCTCTCACTTCAGGGGGAAATGACCAAGGTTTTCAAGTCAGCAGATAAGATTACTGCATTCAAAGCCAAACTTAAATTATAGAAACGGCATATGAACACTGGAATTTTTGATGTTTCACACATTGGAAAGGATTATGGAAGAGACTGAACCCAGGCCTTCATTCACTGAGTGAGTGTGTGATCACCTGTACCAGTTTTCAAAAGTGTTTGAACATTACTTTCCAACCACAAAAGACCTCTGAACAGGAAAGAAATCAATCTGCAATCTGTTTGTGAACAAGTCAGGTGAATCAATTTTAACCCTGATAGAAGAAGATCAGCTGGTTGCCAATACAAATGATGGTGGCCTTAAAAGTATATTTGAGACAACAGCAAACCTCCTTGCATTCTGGATTAAAGTCAAGACAGAATATCCTGACCGCAAAAACACTGAAAGCTCTGCTTCCTTTTCTAACATCAGGGTTTTCTGCAATGACAATAACCAAAACAAAATTATGAAGTAGACTAGACATAAGGAACACACTTTGAGTGTCATTGTCTCCCATCACTCCCAGATGGGACCATCTAGTTTCAGGGAAACAAGCATAGGGCTCCCACTGATTCTATATTATAGTGAGTTGATATTGATTTGATAATAGTGTAATAGGTATTGATTTAAAGAAACTAAGCACACAAGTGTGTGGTTGGGCTGGAGCCCAGACATGAGTCAAAAGATTATACACTTTTTCTTCCCTTTAATAAATTTCTCTTTTTATTGTTGCTTTCTTTATTGAAATGCACTTAAATTGCACATATGTGCCGCTACCAGTCTGCAAAAGGATTGTCCAGCATGAAGTCAGTCTGTGGTATAAAAATGGTTGGAGACCACTTAAACAATTCAATACATGTAACATTAAGAGAAACATAACCATCTGACGTATTTATAAAGAATCTATCTATAGTAAAAGAAAGACAAACTGGGCAATGCCTGTTTTAAGAGTTTTTACAGTTTCATCAGCAGTCACACTACATTTTACTACCACCATGGGATTGTACTTATAACTACTGTTGTTATATTACACATACACACACATATCTAGCTTTCACTTCTCATATAGAATCTTGTTTTCAGCCATTGAGTATGTTTGCGAAATTGTGACATAGTAAATACCATTTTCGACTACATCTCTAACTGATGCTGTTCACCCCTTCTTAGACATAGGATCATATTGAGAGGTACAGTTAGAGTAAGCACAGTCCACCTTGGCATGTTGCCAGTACTTTATTGTCATTTTAATCACGCAAGAGAGAAGATGACATGTAAAATTTATCTTAGGTGGTTTCTAAGATTGGTGAAGGAAATGAAATACTGCTCTGTCAAATCAATGTTTACTCAGAGCAGTGAACATTGATTTATGACAATGTACAAGGCCACAGATTTAAGGGTTTCAGTGTAGTTAATTAAATCAACCCTAGTATTTGAGTGGAATCTTATTTTAGAAACTCTGGAAGAATGAAAGGACTGAAAGGCAAAGTTTACCTTGGTAGGATTCAAAATCAGAATGTAATGATGTGTGATGGAATATTTAAGGAATTTGTCAAATATTTTATGGTTCTGTCAAACTGTGTCTCCCCAACACCAACTTTTTTGTCCCACATTGCTATAAAGTCAGTGGTAGGGTAGTGAATTGGCAGAATTTACTGTCCTACCACTGCAGTGTCTGTTAAAATGTCATGTATTCAGTTGTGATCATGAGTTCAAATTCTGCTGAGGTCAACTTTACCTTTCATCTTTCCAAGGTTAATAAAATAAAATATCAGTCAGGTACTAGGATGGATATAATACTTATATTAAACACCTTAGATATAAATGAAATTATAATAAAAGACCTAAACCAGAACTCCTTCCACTTTCATTTTGGAAAATAAATCAATTTCTAAGAAAAACACAATATACTATGTACTAACAGCCATCCCTGGTTTGGTGTGTTCACTTCAGGAATGACAGAATCACATAAAATATTAATTATGGCAGAATTAATATTGGTTGGATCAATAGAGGAAGCAGCATTATTGGAAGATGTCTGAAATTAAGATAATAAGATTGTCACACAGTTCAGAGTATTTATATCTTTTAATTGTTTCAGTCATTAGACTGCAGCCATGCTGGGAGACTGCCTTGAAGAATTTTTAGTCAAATGAATTGACCCCAGTACTTATTTTTTTGTTAAGCCTGGTGCTTATTGTATCGACCTCTTTTTGCCAAACTGCTAAGTTACAAGAACATAAACACACCAACACCAGTTATCAAGCGATAGTGGGGGACAAACACAGACACAAAAACATGCACATGTAAAGTAGTTGGCATTAGGAAGGGTATCTAACTGTAGAAACCATATCAAAACAGACAACTGGAGTTTGGACAGCTCCCTAGCTGGCCTACTCCTGTCAAGCCATCCAACATGCCAACATGGAAAATGGATGTTAAATGATTATGATAATGATGAGATGATGATGAAGGAGATATATACGATGGGCTTCTTTCAGTTTCTGTCTACCAAATCCACTCACAAGGCTTTGGTTGGTCTGTGGTTATTGTAGAAGACACTTACCCAAGGTGTCACATGGAGGGACCAAACCTGGAACCATGTGGTTGGGAAGCAAACTTCTTAAGAATATATTGCCCATATACAGTGGTGGGTCTCTTAAGCTTTTCTCTGCCCCAACCTCAACCATTGTTTTCTTTTTCTGACTGTTTCTGATAAGTCATTTGTTTCCCTTATTTGATTTTCCTAAAAATTCATTGATGACATGACATAAGCTTATTAAATATTCAAAATATACTTTCACATTCCCTCCGTTTCTTTACACACACACACGTACACACACACACACACACACACACACGTACACACACACACACACACACACACACGTACACACAGTGTACACGTGGCATACACACAAAGACATACTGATGGTCAGTCTTTAAAAATAGTTACATACACATACATACACAATTACAAAGAAAGAAAAGCATATGTATATGTGTGTGTGTATGTGTATGTATATATATGTATATGTGTATGTGTATATATATATACATTTATACATACATATATATGCAAATGTACACAGTGTCATATTTCATGAACATAAAGTAAAATGCCCTTCCCCACAAACTGGCACTTGCATGCACAAATGTAATTAATGCGTGAATATATGTGCACATTCATATACACTCTCTTTCTCTCTCTAACACACATGTATACACATGCATACATTTACATATGTATACACATGTATGTTTGTGTGTGTGTATGTGTGTGTGTGTGTGTGTGTGTGTGTGTGTGTGTATATATATATATATATATATATATATATATATATATATATATATAT
>NC_068990.1:54427426-54429176 GCF_001194135.2 Octopus bimaculoides
TATATATATATATATATATATATATATATATATATATATATATATATATGTATATATATGTGTATGTATATATATGTGCATGTGTGTGTGATCATGTACTAATGTATGTATGTATGTATGTATATATGTGTGCATTTGTGTGTGTGTGATCATGTACTAAAGTTCAGAAGTTTACACAGTATTACTCCCAGCTGTTGCTTGATCATGACAAATCTGTTCCTTTTCTTGTTTGCCAGTCTTTCTTGTCTACGTAGAATGTGATCCACGTTTGTTATCTGCCTCTGGTTTATCCATTTTAATCAATGCTGCCATGCAATCACTAATTGTTGTATTGTCGACGTAGCTAAATGACCAAACAGCTTAACACATCATCTGCTTTACCTCAAAAATGAATCTTGCATAGATATTACAATACTGACTGGGAAAAAGAAGTACAAAATCCCTAAAAGTATTAAATATCTATATTTTCTAATAAAAAATTATCATTTCAATGAAATATTTCATAATTTTTCAACAAGTTTTCTCTCTCTGCTTCAAATAGAAATTTGGCAAAAGAAAGGAGCACCATTAAATATAAAACCATCACAACAAACTTGAGGCTTTAAACATCAAATGACTTTTTGATTTTTAATTCAAAGAAGATTCTTTACTTTAAAAAACAGAACAAAAAGGCAAAAAAAAACCGGACAAAACCCTGGTATTTTTTTGAGGGTTCGTTCATTGACAAGAATATTAAAGATAATCAAGGATTATTACTAATTACTGAACTGATATCATACCTGTCCAAATACATTATTTAAGCACCAGAATTGTAAGTTCAATTGTTTATTCTTTTATTTTTTTATTTGCTTCAGTCACTGGCCTGTAGTCATGCTGGAGCACCGACTTGAAATCAACCACAATATTTATTTTTTATATTTGGCACTTATTCTTCTTTTAGTTCCATTTTGCTGAAATATTAAGTTATGGGGACATAAACAAACCATCACTAGTTTCAAGTTGTAAAAGAAAAGTACAAACATATACACATACCCCCACACACATACATACATTCATACATACAAACATGCATACATACATACATGCATACATACATTCATGCATGTATGCATACATACATGCTTACATGCATCACACAGCTGCATCCTTGTTACACGAGAAAAGCCATTGCCAAGAAGACTTACTGAAATGATTCATGATTGTTGCCATGTGATGCCTGGCCAAGCTTTTACACATTTTATTACATACTAGACAACTGTGATGGCTGGCAAGAGAAACAGTTGCCACCATATGTACTCTCTTAACATGTCTTTTTAGACCTCCAGCTGAGAGGTACACCCTTCCACATTTTAAACACGTTCTGTTATGAATTTTAATAGCCACATCATTATTTATCATGGGTCGATTTCTATGAGAATTTTGATGGCTCACCAGGCCTGGATGACTCAGACACCTCTGCCCACAAACCACACGCATAAAAAGCAACACTCTCTCACTTTCCACAGCTTCCCCACTTCTAAGCCCCCTCCTAATTTTCTCATTCTTCCCTCTCTACTTCTCAAACCTTGAACAACCATCATGCATTATCTTCCTCCATCCATCACAGTCTTGTGCCTCCCTTTCCTAATTACCAGCTGCAATTCCTGTCTGTATTAGAGCATTTTTAAAGCAATCCTTAAACCTTAGTTTAGGCTTATGTGCTGGTCTCCTGCTATCTTTCAGCTCATCATACAATAGCTGCTTGGGCAGT
>NC_068990.1:54429339-54438237 GCF_001194135.2 Octopus bimaculoides
TCCACAGATGCCTATCAAGCCTACCAAAAGCACTACTAGCCCTGCTGATTCTGTATGAAATTTCATCATGAAGACCAGCAGTGCTCAAGGTACTTCCTAAATAAATAAATCTAGGTACAGTCTCCAACCTTTGACCATTCACAGTTATAAAAGGTTCCACATACATCTTGGAGGGAGCGGGCTGGTACATTATAACAGTTTTTTTTAGATTGATTGTTAGACCCAATGCTGCACATGCTGCAGAAATCGCATTCACCATTTGCTGCATATCTTTCTGAGAATGTATCAACAGGTCACAATCATCTGCATACAGAAACTCAACAAGGTGAGAATGCAGAACTTTCGTTTTGACATAGAGTCTTTTGAGATTGAACAGTTTTTCTGTTGTCCTATATCTTATATAGACCCCTTCAGGGCAATCTTTAAAAGGTATTTGAAAGACTATTGGGAAATATATAGCAAAGAGTGTAGGAGCAGGAATATCACCTTGCTTTACACCATTTTCTACAGAAATTGGATTTGATAAAGTACCTCCAACATTAACTCTCAATTTCATCTTGTCATGAAATTGTCTAAGCATTCTCACAAATTTTTCAGGGCATCCTAGCTTTTTTAGGATCTCCCAAAGTGCGATTCTATTGATAGAATCAAACGTTTTTGTTAGGTCAATGAAAACCTGATATAAGTCCATATCCTGTTCTATGCACTTCTCTTGCAACTGTCTAGCCAAAAATATCATGTCCATAGTACTCCTACTATCCCTAAACCCACATTGCGATTCTGGTAGAACCTCGTCAGCAATGTGCACAGAAGCAATCTATCCAGCATTACCCAACAGAGGACCTTTCCAGCAACAGCTAGCAGACATGTGCCACGATAATTATCACAGACATCCTTTCCACCTTTAGATTTATATAGTATCTCCATAGTTGTATCACGCCAATCCGGAGGGACCTCTTCACTTTGCCAAACCCTCTGAATAACATCCATCAACATTGTACAAAGATGATCACTACCATATTTACATATCTCTCTGCACCTAGTCCATTCATACCAGGGGGCTTTTCCATTGTTCAATTTCCTGATTGCTGCTTTTATTTCACATAACAAGCTTCCACACTGTTAATTTTTACTAAATTCCCTTACAAGCATTTGTAAAGCTATCAAGCAGCCTTCTTGACAGCTTTACTGGTGGAATTTAAAGCTCTTCTCTTTGCTGAACTTGTACCTTCAAGTTCAGTAAGAGCTTTGCAAAACAAACACCCTACAAAACCCTTGCAGCCTACATCAGCTGCTTCATGATGTGCCCTTCAGCCTTGGTAAATTTAATATATATAAACGAATGTTAGTTGTTAAACATAGTATTTTAATGTTATAAACTGTTAAGTTAGTGGCAGGCTGTAAATATACAAAATAAATGAGGCTAAAATGAACCAAATGAAGTGAATAAATACATCCTGGAACAATTGACTCTTTTTACTCCCACCCCTAAAATCCATATATACATGCATGTATGCATCCATCCATCATACAAACAAAAATACCCTGTTGTTGACATTGAAATTCCAATAAAGGGAGCTTTGAATCTAGGTTAGAAACTGACACTTTCTCTATTGGCAAGAAATTTCTTGAAATAAAACTGAACAATGACATACATACATACAGTTTTAAGGCGAGTCTCAAATTGTATATAGCTATAAGTAACTGTATAATACATGTTAAAAAAAAGTAGAAGCTTTTAGATTACAAAAGGTTGAAAGTTGCACACATGACTTGGACTAACATTTTTAACTCAATGCAACATGCTGCTAGTTACTGTTATATCTACAATGAGACTTACCCCTAATGGAATTTATTAATTATTGTTATTGAGAAAGTAAAGTATGGTCAAATAGTTCAGAGGTTCACTTTGCAACCACTAGGTCCCAGGTTCAAAACCACTGCATGGCATCTTGAACAGATGGCATTTTCTATAGCCTTGTGTCGATCCATACATTGTGTGTGAAATGGGTAGATGGAAACTATATAAAAGCCCATGGGGGTGGGTTACACCTGTAATTTAAAGGGCACAGCTTTGTCACACACTGTGTCATGCTCATTCTGCATCAGAATTACTTCAAGGATATGTGCATGTCTGTAGAATACTCAGCCACTTCTATTTTAATTCAGGAGCAGGAAATTCAGTTGGCAAATGATGGAGATTCACCATTTTCTGTTTAACTTCTGGTCATCCTTGATCAAGCAAACCTCTAATAAAAGGCATTCAAACCATAAGACTCCACTTCCACTTGCTATCTTTTCCTAAGCATCTTATTATGTTTATAATGTTGGCATTTCATTAAGATCAATAAATTGTAATTTGAGGGAGAATTGGCTCTCTTGCTGGTCAAGCAACAACACAATGGCTCCTTCATTGGCTCATCCTATTTGGTGTTAAGCAAGGTGACACACCTAGAATTAAAACTGGGTTGGTGGACACAATAAGAGGAGGGCTTATCCCCACAACAAATCATAGTTTTACTAAGTAAAGCATCTCTCATGTAGAACCAGAATATCAAATATATGATATCACAAGCAGGGGTATAGCCAGTTAGTGGGAGTGAGCACATAAAAAAAAAAACACTGTGACATATACTAAACAATTTCTAACTCATTGATGATACATTCTATAAAAGGTACCAATTTTGAAAAAAGTGCTCAGGGGTAGCTATTGCTCTCCTTGCTCCCCAATAATTACACCACTGGTCACAAGTTGTTTCTTCCTCTCCTTTTTCCTATTTTGCTTTTAAATGTATTTATTGTCTGGTCATAGCAATCTTCAGGAATAACCCCTACCTCATGAAACCACTTCATTACACATGAGGGAATTTTCTCTTCATCTCCATTCCCCATATTTCCCCTCCTTCCTATTTCCCTCTCCTCGTAACCATCTTTGAGGGGAAGGGGAAAGTCAATTACATCGATCCCAGTACTTGACTGGTTATTTATTTTATCAATCCCAAAGTGATGAAAGACAAAGTTAATATCAGCAGGATTTGAAATGAAAATATAAAAAGGTGGAAGAAATTTCCTATGCATTTTGTTCAACATGCTAATGATTTGTTGCTGTTGTTGCTTTCTCTTCTACTTTGGTATATTCCCAACTACTAGGTGTGAGAAGAATTCAAGGATATATTTAATAGTTTAATAAAGCCAAATGTATTTTAACAAAAATTTATGCACATGTTCTTGATATGCTTTCTTATAAGATTATTTTATGAATCGATCTTCAGCTTCAATGACTGCTTCAGTGCAAAACTGAAATCATCGACATGTCTTCACTAAATGGTCTTTATTCATTTTGGTCATCACCTGGACAATAGCAGTCTTCAGTGAAGTTATGGTATTGTGAAGATATTGATTAGTCTCCCTTACAATAACATTCCAAACATAACAGTCCATGAGATTTAAAGCTGCCAAGTTTGAAGGCCATAAGTTTGGTGCTATATGATCATAAAGATTGTCTGACATCTGTCCTGGGGTTACATGGACTTTTTGAGAAAGTGCTGAATCTTGTTGAAATACATATGGCCTTCCACTGCATACTTCATCCACCTTGGGCTTAACAACTGTCATCTGCACCTTAACACATCCAACAACATTAATTCTAAGTTGTTGACCCCTGATTTAAATGTTTCTGCCTCTAAAATTTGTGGTCTGATTAGAAACATGACAAGAAGGGATGCAAAACATGGCAGTGGTCCCTTGATGCAACTGTTATAAGGGCTGATGAATTTCCTCTGGCTTATCATGTCTGTCAACCCATTAGCACCCATGGTCTGTTTTTTAGGACCAGAAGAGTAATCCATCGTATTTCTGCATTTTTCTGAGATATCTTTAGTTAATTATCAAGACTGGAGTGTCTTTCAAATATTGTAATATAATTTTTTTATATATTTAGTATCAGATAAAGTTGTATAAAAAAAGAATTTTGGTAATAAGTTAAATAAAAGAGATTTGGGCACTAATGGGTTAATTAAGGTGGAGGCAACAAAAGTGTCTTTGCCCCTGGATGCTGAGAATTCTGGCTCTGCCTCTAGGCGTGATACCTATGATTATTGTTGTTATTCAGGGCAATGAGTGATGGAATAGGTAATGCATTTAGGTAATGTCATTCAGTTATGAATCTATTTGTTCTGAGTTCAAACCCTAACAAAGTCAGTATTACCTGTTGCCTTTCCTGTGGTGGTAAAATAAAGTGCCAGTCAAATACTAAGGACAATTTAATCATCATCATCATCACCGCCACCACCACCACCACCATCATCATCATCGTCATTTAACGTCCGCTTTCCATGCTGGCATAAGTTAGACTGAAACCGATAAGCCAAAGAGCTGCACCAGGTTCCAGTCTGATTTGGCATGGTTTCTATGGCTGGGTACCCTTCCTAATGCAATCATCTATATCCTCCCAAAAATTTGTGACCTCATGTTAATGTTTGAATTTATTATTATCTACCTCTAGTATCAAAATGGATATGATGCAACTGTTGAAGGTTGCCACTGTAATTACAGCTGCTCTTTTAGTATGGAGTTGTGATAATGTTTCTGCCAATTACCTGAAACGGACCAGCAACACAGCTCTTTCTTCTTACATAAATTTAGAACAACAATTTTCTTTAGAATCAGAAATCATCAGTTTAATGCAAACGCTGCAAAAAGAAGAGATGCGAGCAAAAAAAGAAACAGAATTAGATTTAAATGAAATAGAAATGTAAGTATTTCTTGTTTTAATTTTTATTTTATTGCTTTGAGGTTTCTGCTACCAGTAAGATATGTTCCATATTTACTCATGTATGAATCTAACATGTGTATAAGTCACATTCCAGTTTTTTCAGTTAAAATTAAGTACATGGTAGTGTGATACATACATGAATAAATATGGTGTTTATTATGAATTTACTACACAAACATACTCATATGTAGAGATGATTCATTTAGGTGAGGAAACTATTGTACTTAGAATTTATAGGCTACAGAGTTGTATTTAACTGGAAACTGACCTGATTTGTGGCTGTATGTTAAAACTGAAGTAATTACATGATTTAAAAGTAATTTTAGCAATCTAAACACTGCTAGATTTTCTTTGTGTTTATTTCCGAATTACAATAGGAGTGTTTCATTGATCAGATTGCAATGGAGTGACAAAATTTTAGAAATTTCAATAAAATGTAAATTCAATAGATTTTGTTAGTTAGTTACAATAGCTCTGCCATGATGTGATTGCTTATTAATTCAATATTGATATATAAATTCTATACTGAGATGTAGTTGATTTAACTGTGGTGAACAAGTTAACAGCTCTGAAAATGTCATCTGCAATAGGTAAGAATACTGCCTGGAAAAAAGAACATCATACTTAGAGCTAATAATATGTTTTATGAGCTCCTGATGCTTGTATAGGAAACAGCTCAATGCAAAATAGAATCATCTTTAATTTAATTGAAAAGATGTGTTAATTATAAGACTTCATTTATTTTTGTTTCTTTTCAGTCAAGTTAATCAATCCAAAACTATCCATAGAGCTGTTGGCACTGATCTTGAAGAATATCTTAACCATCCTTTTAATGCTTTCCATTTAATAAAACGGCTTTATTATCAATGGCTAAAGATCTTTAATAAAATTCTGGTGAAGAAAATTCAACACAAAGGTTTGTGTGCAGAATTAATTTTCTTTTTGTTCTATTTATGGTTTCCTTTTTTGCTGTTCTATTTATGTTTTTCTTTCAGAGTAAATCGTTTTATATATACTACATAAACTCAACCGCACAGGGGGCCCAAACTCAAAGCAAAATTTAGGTCATGGGCCAAACAGGGCAAACACTTATTGAATAGACTAAAACTTTTTGAACATGAACATGTATTGAAACAGATGGTATATAATTTTACTCCAACTACAAATTAACTTAATTACTTCAAATATTTTGCTCTGCATAAAAATATCTTCCATCAAAATTATAAAAATTTAAAATAAGAACATGTTGCAAAAAAAAAAATTTAAAAAAATAAATAAAAACTATGCTTTTTAGTGAAAATTAAAATAATAAATCAAAACTTTCAATTTTCTTTATGCAAATTTGTCCAAGCTACATACTTGGCATCTTTTCTTGGCAACAAGTTCACTGATGTTTGGGGCAAGGTTCTGTGTTGTTGAGACTCTCAGGATGGATTGCAGGTGTTGATCTGTGAGACAACTCCTATGTGACATTTTATTCATCTTCATCACAGAGAACAGCTGCTTGCATGGATATGTGCTTCCAAACAAAGATAGCATTCAAGCTGTATGTAAATGGAGTTGGGGCATTCAGGTATGAAGCGAGTGAACTGTGCAGGCCCCACAGATTCATACTTTGTTTTTAATGCCCCATTACACTGCAATTCTATCAGCTCCATTTGAATCTGTACAGGTGCAGTTTCCTCATTGATGGCAAATGGGTTGCAAAGCAGCTCGAAATGATTTTTCTGTGCTTGAAAGTCACTAAAATGCCGTGCAAATTCTGTGCAGAGTGCACTCAATTTATCAGCAAAGAGTTGCCTTGGGAACACCATAACACTAACTTGGCTCAATATTACTTGGCAACAGAGAAGGTGAGACAAGTTCAATTGATGCATATGCGTCTCCCATATGCACAGCTTCACTTGAAATGCCTTCACTGCATCATACATATCACAGATCATGTGATCCTGTCCCTGGAGCTGGATATTTAAAACATTGAGATGCACAGTTATATCAACCAGAAACACCAGCTCACATTCCCACTTTTCATCCCGCCGAACTTTAGATTATTTTCCTTTACTGTCCATGAACTGACATATCTCCTCAACCAGCTCAAAAACTATATTGTGGATCTTTCCCCAACCGAGCCACTGTACCTCTGTATGATAAGGCATGTAATCGAACTCTAAGTGTATTTCCCACAGGAAAGACTGAAATTGGTGGTGATTTAACCCTTTGGCTCGGATAAAGTTTATGGTTTATGTTACAGCACTCATTACATGTTCCATTTTTAAGGCTTTAGTGCACAGTATTTCCTGGTGTTTGATGCAGAGATATGTTGTCAACTCACCAGCACAGTTCTCTTCTTGCATCTTTAAAAGTATCCTACACACCAGTCCACTTTTTTCACCACACATCGCTGGTGCTCTATCTGTTGTAAGTTCAACAAGTTTATCCCAGGGCAGTTTCATGTTGGTTACACTCTGACATATTTTTTCAAAATGGTCTTTTCCTGTTGTTGTCTCATGCATTGATTTAATGTACAAAATTTCCTCTATGACGAAGAAATTGGAGTCCACTCCAAGGATTAAGATAGCCAGGTGTGCCATATCAGTCATGTCAGTAGTCTCATCCACAGCAAGAGAGTATGTGAGAAAATCTTTCCCTTTTTCAATCAGCTGTGTTTTTAAATCAGTGGCCATCTCACACACCCAATCAGCAACTGTATTTCTGCTAATACTCACATTAGCAAACAGTTGCTTCTTGTCTGAATACAAAACATTATACATTTTCATCATGCAGCGCTTCACAAACTCTCCTTCAATAAATGACTGGGCTGATTTTGTGATCTCCTCTGCCACAATAAAACTTGCTTTAATAGCAGCTTCAGTTTGTGATTTTGCTTTGGTTAAAAATGTCTGTTGTAATGTGAGATTCCTCTCCAACTCATCTACCATTCGTTACTTCTGCTCAGCAGTGAGGTATTTATACTTGTCCTGATGTTTTGTCTTGTAGTGGCGTTTGAAATTATACTCTTTAAGTACAACAATATTTGCACCACAATTAAGGCACACAGGTTTGCCATCAATGTCAGTAAACATGTACTCGGTTTCCCACCAGATTTGAAAGGCTCTGTTTTCAGCATCAACTTTTCTCTTGGTCATTGATACAGATAGCTACTACTACTGAATTATGTCGCATGAAAGTGCTACCCAAACGAGCGGTATGGTGGCTGGTACAGTGCATTATGAGACTTGTAGATTTTGTGTCACCAGCACTTCACAACACACGATTAGAGAATCAAAGGCATTTCCCAGCATGCTTTGTTGCAGTTACAATTAAAACTTGTGACTGTGTTATCATGCCACTTTAATGTGTTTTTTATACAGACAGGGTGTAATAGTTACAGTGGTGTTGTTTCTAGTCATGTATTAAATTAATGTTACTTTTGGTGTGACCGTTAGTAAGAAAGGTAGTGCAGTCAGTGCTATATATAACGTAATGGCCTGCTTTAGCCACACATCATGTATGTGTAGTTGTAACAAGAATGCATGAGTGTTGCTGAGGGCAGCAAAGTACTCTATTTGCTGATGCCGGCATTTGGACCAATTTCATGCTGATATCAAAATGGTCCTGCACGTTAGATGAAATTGCTGCACGGGTCGATGACAAATAACTTTGGAAGTATACTTTTGCCACCATGCGTGATATCAAGAAATATGGTATGCATACAATAATTATAATTTAACATTTACCAAACTTCTTGGAGGTTTATACAAAATGATGAAATGAATATGGATTTCTAAAAAGTAGAATATTTATTAACTTAGAATAATAAGGTTTCAAATTATGGTTCAAGGCCAGCAATTTTTGTTTTGTGGGGGAGGGTAAGTCAATTGCTTCGACCCCAGTGCTCAACTGGTACTTATTTTATCAATCCCCAAAAGGATGAAAGGCAAAGTCGACCTCAGGAGAATTTGAACTCAGAATGTAAGGATGGACAAAATGCCATGAAGCATTTTGCCCAGCATGCTAATGATTCTGCCTGCTCACAAACTTATTTAATGTAGAATAATCTCTCTCTCTCTCTCTCTCTCTCTCTCTCTCTCTCTATATATATATATATATATATATATATATAT
>NC_068990.1:54438538-54446194 GCF_001194135.2 Octopus bimaculoides
TATATATATATATATATATATATAGAGAGAGAGAGAGAGAGAGAGAGAGAGTGATTATTCTAAGTTAATTAAGTTTGTGAATTGGTGGAATCGTTAGCATGCTGGGCAAAATGCTTCATGGCATTTTGTCCATCCTTACATTCTGGGTTCAAATTCTCTTGAGGTCGACTTTGCCTTTTATCCTTTTGGGAGTTGATAAAATAAGAACCAGTTGAGCACTGAGGTCGATGCAATTGACTTACCCTCTAAAGTGAAAAAAGTGAACTGGTGTGTAGGATACTTTTAAAGATGCAAGAAGAGAACTGTGCTGATGAGTTGGCAACATATCTCTGCATCAAACACCAGGAAACGCTGTACGCTAAAGCCTTAAAAATGGAACATGTAATGAGCACTGTAACATAAACCATAAACTTTATCTGAGCCAAAGGGTTAAATCACCACCAATTTCAGTCTTTCCTGTGGGAAATACATTTAGAGTTCGATGACATGCCTTATCATACAGAGGTGCACTTGACATCCGATGTTGCTGTGTTTAGCAGTTTGGCAAAAGATACCGATAGAATAAGTACTACACTTACAAAGAATAAATCCTGGGGTTGATTTCTTCAACTAAAGGCAGTGCTCCAGCATGGTCACAGTTACATGACTGAAACAAGTAATACAATAAAAAACTATGCCGTTCTGCTAGTACTAAATGAAAGAAAATCCTCCAATAACTATGTTATCATTTACTCCCTCTTCTCCTTTTTTATCTCTCATTGTGTGTGTAGCATTCCTTTGTTCATTGCCTGCCACCAAGCCTGGTATGTGTATTCATCCTGCACCTCTTATATTAACTCATTGGGTATCTTTCTTTTACTCTCTCTCCCCCTCTTTATAGGATGTAAAGCTTGACTTGAGAAATCAACCAACCATATTTACATCAGCTACACACACACACACACACTCACATGTTTGCCTATTCACTTACCAGGCTCTGCTTCTGCACCCAATCTGTCCCCTGTTAAATCTTCTCCACCTCTCATCTTCCTAACACCCATCCTTCCATTCTTCTAACTATGACTCAATTCAGCTGCTGTAATTATTAGAGCAGAATACACACATATTTCATTACCCCTTTGTGCTACCAGTTACATCCCGCCTCCTTGGAATCACTTCCTTTCAAAATCTATCCCTCATACTCAACATCATCCCTTCTTACCAAATTTTCCACTAATCACCCCTTTCTGTGTGCCTCCTTGAGATATATCTGATGACTGTCATTACATTATCTTTAACACTCTTTCTTAACTGCTATCATTCTCATCACCCTGGTATATCTGCCATTGACAACCTCCTCCTCACCTTTGCCCCTTGCTCACTATAGCCACCCCAATGTACCTCTGACATCCATCTCTGTCACTGTGTCCCTCTCTCTTTTTCTCTTTTGCCCCCAACTCTCCCACCCTGCTCATCATCTCTCTATTATACTCACCTTCTTGAGAGTACAGACTGACATCTCATAACTGCCATCATTGTCTTTTTCCCATCCACTCCCACTCACACTTATATGATATGTGAGTTAACCACGTATCTCCTCTATAGCATGACACCTACATCAATCCCTCTATCATAATTTAACCTTTCAGCAACTGGTATACAGTTCCTTCCTTCTCTACAACAAAACCACTCAATCAAAGCTCTTTTATTTGTTTTGCAAATTACATGGTGACCTCACTGGAGCCAGCGTCACATAAAAAGCCCCCAATACACTTTGTACAGTGGTTGGTGTTAGAAAAGACATTCAAGTATAGAAATCACGCTAAAACAGGCACTGCAGTTCAATGCAGTCCTTGGGTTGTTGAATTTTGTCAACCATCCAACTGATGCAAACAGACATTAAATGATACTAATGATGATGATGATGATAATTGCTCCAATGGGTGTGCAATGTAAGTGTGCTTGAATGTCATAGTATAAATGTGCTCAGAGAAAGACTAGGCACAAAAGGAATCAAATGTAGGCTGCAAGAAAAAAGACTGCACTGGCATGGACATGTGATGTGCATGGATGAGAACAGCTGTACAATGAAGTGCTAGTCACTAAATGTGGCTGGAGCTTGTGGACAAGGAAGATCCTGGAAGACATGAGATGAAATAGTGAAGGCTGACTTCAGAATCCTGAGCCTCGAAGAGAAAATGACAAAATATCAGGATATTTGGTGATATAATGTTACATTAAACCTGCCCCTCATGGTAAAACTGATTTCTGGAAGCACTGCATGGGTATATATTTATATATGAGGGATGTTCATTAAAGATTTCCCTTGATCCACTTCCCAAGGAAACTTGGCATAATTATTAATCCTTCTCTACATAGTCAGTACCAATGGTGATACACTTCTCCTATTGCTTTATGCAGCTGTGACGACCTTGTCTGTAGAAGTCGATAAGTTGCATCTGGAGTCATGATTTTACCTTGGAAATAAGTTCATCATCATCTGAAAAGTGCTTCCCCTTCAAAAAAGACTTCATGGTTAGAAAGAGGTAGAAGTTAGATGGTGTGAGGTCAGGAGAGTAAGGGGGATGAGGAAGGATTTCATATCGGCAGGAGTGTGCTTTCATCTGGGTAACATGCGCATTGCGAACTGGGGAATTGTTTTGGAGGAGGCAGACTCCTTTGGTCTGTATGCCACACCTCTCTGCTTTGATGGCATCCCACAATTTCTGCAGCAGAGAAGCATAATATTCCCCATTAGTTGTGATGCCCTTTGTCAAAAAATCCATCATCATTACTCCAGGTTGGTCCCAAAAGACTGTGAGCATCACCTTGCCTGCTAAGGGTTGGACATGAGCCTTCTTTGGAGGTGGTGAGTTATCATGCTTCTACTGCTTCGACTGGACTTTAGTTTCAGGATCATAGTGATGGACCTGTGTGTCACCCTGTGTGATAAGTCTGCCAAAAAAGTCCTCCTCGTTTTCTTGGCACATTGCCAAAAGAGCCTGGGAGCAATTGACTTGTTCCTGCTTCTGAAAAGGTGTAAGCATCTGGGAAATCCATTGTGAAGACAACTTCTGCATGTGCAAATGGTTGTGAATGATTTTTTCTATGCACCCTACACTTATCTTCACTTCATTGGCTAGTTGCCGAATAGTTATGTAATGATCCTCCAAAATGGTGGTTTCCACTTTATGGACGGTGTCGTCATTAATGGTGGAATGTGGTTATCCAGGAAAAGGAGCAATTTCCACTGATGTCTGACTACATTTGAACTGGTGATGTCAGTGTTTGACTATGTCATATATGATGGTGCATTGTCACCATAAACTTCTTTCATCTCATTAAAAGTCTCTTTTGGTGTATGACATTTCAAGTATAAGAACCTGATCACTGATCTACATTCAACTGCCTCCATTATAACACCTTAGTCCACTTCAGCAGCCGTAAAAGACAAATGAATACTAGTGGAAAGTTGAAATTTACAATATGCCATGTAGAGACGTGTATGATTATATCTGTACAAGTTCTGTTTCTTGCAATAACTGGAAGTGAGTCAGGGGAAATCTTTAATGAACACCCCTTATACACATACACACACACACACACACACACACACACACACATGCACACACACACACACACATATGCATATATGTGTGTAAAAGTATGTATGTATATCTATTTATCATTTGAACTATATATATATAGTAAATGAAAGACGGAAGATGAAAGATACGAGAATTTTTATTCATCACTACAATTGTTTTGACACATCTAGTATTGATCCCTCATGGGTTGGATTCTTGACAACTGGTTCAGGAGCATTTGATGGTGAAGATGTGTCTCTTCGGGTGATAAACAGATATAACTTAAAATAACAGTTCCGCAATGTATCTCCTCATTTCATGTAAAGAAAAGCAGCAGATTAAAGAGTATATCTTCATTTATATAGAAGATCAATAATAACAGATGCAAAAAAAGAAATGAACATGTAATACAATGAGAAAAGTATTAAAAATAACCGTTAATGGATATGGATGTATAAATGCCTTCACGCAAGCTGCCTGGCACATGTACACTCACTCATACAAGCATCCACAAAGATGTAAGCATATGCATACATGTGGTTTGGTGCACACATGTTCACACAGCAAGTTAAATAACTACTAGGTGTTTATAAGAATGGGGTGGTTAAAGCCTAACTTAATTCATCCATACCTTAAAGTAAATTATGTTAACAGTTCCTCAAATTCACTCCTACTGTATTGTGTGAAAGTACATTTATATGCACGTAGGCATCTTGACAGTCTTTCAGAAATTCTATTAATGGTCTACTCATTGGTCCACAGAATAGACAGAGATTCCTTGGAGCAGAGTCAGCATCTCCTGGAAATATTATATGGTTTTGTGTGTTATATTATACTTAATTTTATCTTCCTTCAGTCGCCATACAAAATCAGCCAAAGATGTTGAATGTCTCTTATGGATTCTCTTGAAGCTGGCGACATGGTTGCAATAACAATTCTTAAATGAATCAGCCATTTTCCCAATGTAAAATATGGCCCTCCCCTTTTATGCATGGTACATTTATATACAAGCTTTGAACTCATACAGAGGTTCATCAATGGGAATTTTGATTTTTCCCTGCATGAGCATTTATTATATTTGTATATATATTTTCAAAAATGATTTCAAAGGAATATGTAATCCTGGTGGTTACCGTTTATCTCTTAAATCAGTTTTGCATGCGAGCTAACCATAGCAAATGTTGATGATACCCAAGTTAGCAATAAGTTGCTAGACTCTGGTGATTTTCCTCGCTTGGTAAATCTGAGTGTCGTACTCAGTGCTGCATAGTTTCCATAGAGTAAGCTATAGTATTAATAATAATCAGAAGAATGGAGATTTTCCACTTCTATAATTTTATTAAACAGTTATTTACAGCATTCTTTCATAGACCTACACGCATTTCAACTGCATCAACTGCACACTGTTACATGTGCATCTTGGTGGTAATGTCAGATCAGTAACATCAGGGTCATTATTTACTGTAAATAACTGTTTATAGATATGGAAAATCTCTGTTCTCCTGATTATTAATATATACATACATATATATATATATATATATGAGCACCTCAGTCAATCAATCTCCACCATACATCACCTCCAACCCCCACATCATATCATCCTCTGCAGCTCTTCTCCCATCGCAATACCACTTTTCTCCTTTGCTACTCAGAGCCATCTCACTTGTTAGCCATTCTTCATCCATTAAATATTGTTCTCCACCCTCATATGTTACAATGGTCGTCTCCTCCCTCTCCCACTTCCTCTATTTCTCTTTCCATACATTCTTGCAGACCTCCATCCCCCCACTTACTATTGCTCTTGCTATCTGTGGTGCTATCTAGACACTTCATCACCACTGTCTATCTCCTTGATATATTTAATTCATTCTTACTTTCTCTTCCAAATGTGAGTAGCTATGTAGCTCCTCTACAAGAACCTGTTCTACTTCAACCTCTTCCCTCATGCCTTAAGCCCCACTCCTCAGGTTTGTAGACTTGCAAGCAATAATGCTTGTGGCACAAAAAAAAAAAGCACCCAAAAAACACTGTAAAATGGTTGGTGTTAGGAGGAGCATTCAGTCATAGAGACTATGCCAAAGCAGACAATGGAGCATAATGCAGTCCTTCGGCTCATTGGATTCTTGTCAAACTGTCCAACCCATATCAACATAGAACATAGATATTAAATGATGATGATGATGATGCTGTACAGGGATGAAAATATGAAATATGTATCAAAATAATTTATTGTAAAGCAAGGTTTTATTATTTAATGTAACAGTTTACAAACTTGTGTAATACAGTAATCCCTCGCCACATCGCAGTTCACTTATTGCGGTTTGTTATATAAGCTTAAGTCAATTCTTCAATTCCTCTGTGGTGTTGTTTCGCATTTATAGTAAAATAAATATATAGAAATTATAAAATAATAATAAAAAAATACAGTACAGCACTGTTTCTACTCTGCAGATTTTCACCTATCGCAGGGTGGTTTTGGAACTTCTGCGATAGTCAAGGGATTACTGTACATTATTTTCAAAATCCCCACATATTAAATAAGGGGAGATCCCTAGAAGCACACGTTATTTTTGTTTCAACATTAATCTACCACTATCCACAAACAGATAATCCCATTGCTTATTTCTTTTGTCATCTCATCACGGAGATGTAACAGGTATGGACTCATTCACACACACAAACACACACACACACACACACACACACACACACACACACACATGCAGAAATACACACCTAGGTATAATTATATAAGTCCTAATTTTTCTGGTTTAATTGCTCATCTTTTTATTTTTATTTTCTTCCTAGGTTTGCGTTTGAAGTTAGATAATTTGGTTGAGAGTTTCCCTGATGAAGAAGACTTCATCACAATTTCATGGGGTCTAGCTAGGATGCAATATCTCAAGAACATAGACCTCACACTTCTAATGAATGGCACTGTCTTCAACAAACATTCCCTACAGAAACCAACAGTCACTGACCTTTTTCAGATTTCAAGAATGATTTTTGAGGAAGGAAACTTCTACACTGCTAGTCAATGGCTGCGGGAAACTCTGAAAATATGCAAGAAAAGTGGCAAGAAAAAAAAGGGTTCTGATGAGTTGCTAGATAACCAGACATTAAATATCACCAACATCTTAAGTCTGTTAGCATCTTCTTTGTATGAGGTGAGAAAATTCTGCTTTATTGAAATGAAATTTTGTCACACAGTTTTATATATGTGTGTATGTGTTTTGGCATGGTTTTTATAGCTGGATGCCTGTGCAAAACAGACACAGAAGTCTGGTGCAGTCTTCTGCCTGGCCAGCTTCTGTCAAACCGTTCAACCCATTCCAGCATTGAAAGCATACAATAAATGATGATGATGATGATGATGATGATAGATGTGTGTGTGTGAGTGTGCTTGTGCCATGTAAAAAGCACTCAGTCCACTCTGCTTACTGGTTGGTGTTAGGAAGGGCATCCAGCCGTAAAAATCCTACCAAAATAGACACAGAAGTCTGGTACAGGGTCATGCCTGGCCAGATCCAGTCAAACCTACCAACTCATGGGAGAAGGACATTAAACGATGATGATGATGCTGATGAGGATGTTGATGATGATGATAAGGATGATGATGCTGATGAGGATGTTCATGATGATGATAAGGATGATGATGATGATGATAATGATGATGAGGGTGATGAGGATGATGATATGTATGTATGAATATATATGTGTGTGTGTGTGTATATATATATATGTATATATATATGTGTGAGTGTATATATGTATATGTATATGCATACATGAATGTATGTATGTATGTATGTATGTATGTATGTATGTATGTATGTGTATATCTATATATATATTTCTTCCTCCATATTTTTGAAGAGGTCTTAGCCACCAGGTGTGGAGTCTGATGATACGGCGTAAGGCCAACCCCTTATGGACAAGAAACCCAGGATGACCCCATGAACCAGCCTCCCCCATTATTATATATATATATATATATATATATATATTATTATTATTATTATTATATACATATATATGCATATACACACACACACACACACACACATATATGTATGTATGTACATAT